>NW_013956487.1:0-535 GCF_001266775.1 Austrofundulus limnaeus
GTCTGCACCAGAAACAAATCCTCCAACCGCCCTCCAGCTGGTCTTCTACGACCTTTGCCTGTCCCTGGACGCCCCTGGTCCCATATTTCACTGGACTTTGTAACTGGACTACCACCCTCACAAGGTAACACCACTATACTCACTCTCATAGATCGTTTCTCCAAGATGGCACATTTTGTGGCACTTCCGAAGCTCCCCTCAGCCATGGAAACAGCCAAGCTACTGGTCACTCACGTTTTTCGCCTTCATGGCATCCCAGTAGATATCGTCTCCGACCGAGGGCCACAATTTACGTCACAGGTATGGAAAGCCTTTTGCAATGCTCTCGGTGCTACTGTCAGTCTCTCCTCAGGATATCACCCCCAAACCAATGGCCAAACGGAGAGATGCAACCANGTCCAAGCCCCGAGGCCACCCACAGCCCAGGACCGCACCTGGTGGCCCGTCCTTCTTTAGGACCCCCTCCCCAAATGGCAGTCGGGGAACGGGATGGGGATAAAGACCCTGACACCCACCCCCAGATGTACTGTTGGTG
>NW_013956487.1:1350-1832 GCF_001266775.1 Austrofundulus limnaeus
GCTACTTGCAATGCTCTCGGTGCTACTTGCAATGCTCTCGGTGCTACTGTCAGTCTCTCCTCAGGATACCACCCCCAAACCAATGGCCAAACGGAGAGATGCAACCAGGAGTTGGAGGCGGCCCTGCGTTGTCTCTCATTCAAGAACCCTTCCACCTGGTCTCAACACCTCTGCTGGGTGGAGTATGCACATAATACTCACACATCTACTGCTACTGGTCTCTCACCTTTTGAAGCCTCCCTGGGTTATAATCCTCCTCTCTTCCCATCAGTAGAATCAGAATGTTCTGTACCTTCTGTGCAACACCATCTCCGCAGGTGCAAGAGACTGTGGCGCCAAACCAAGGACGCATTACTCAGGACTGCAGCACAAAACAAAAGGATCGCTGACCAACATCGTTCATCAGCACCCACTTATCAGGTTGGACAGAAAGTTTGGTTATCTACCAAGGACATAAAATTAAAAGATGCCAACAGGAAGCT
>NW_013956487.1:2832-3685 GCF_001266775.1 Austrofundulus limnaeus
ATTCAAAACTTCAAACTATACACTATTCTAACCAGTAAACAAATAAACAGAACTAATGTATACATAGAAATATCTAATTAATCAGGGTTTTGCCAGTAAAAATTAAAAGATTTGTTAAACATACCTTAGAAAATGAAAAATACATATGTATCTAAAACATAAAATACTCATTGAAATTCCAACAAAATGAACAAGTATTTACAAAATGCAAGGAGTACTAAACAAAACCCTTCAAAGAAATTTAACAAACATAATTTGAAAAATCAAAACGAAAAAGTATGATATTTTATTATTTAAAATAATAATAACAAACTTAATTACAGCCTTTCTTTTTCTAAAAATTGATGTTCCTTGGGATGTTTGTTCTCATCAAATTATGAACCTACTTGCTTTTCAGAAGCAAAATCAACCAGACTGTCAATGTTTAAAATCTGACTTCCAACCTCATGTTTACAAGATTTTGAAACATGTAAGTGCTTCTGTTTAACTGTGAGTTCAGGAATTCAATGTCTCTGTCAACATATGCAGGACCTCTGTAGACTCTATCAGCTCCGACCTGGTCAGATAGATGTGAGGACCATGGAGCAGGATCAGCTGGTGTCTTTGATCATCACTGGATCTGAAGAGTAAAATCAGGTAAAGTTTTAATAACTTCTGTGCACACAATTCAGTATTCAAAGAAAGGCATTTTCAATTTGGCATCAAACATGAAATTTACCTAATGAATGAATTAAACAATCCCCAGGGCTGAAGATGAATCAACCTTAGTATAGGAAGATGAGCTGGTAGGAAAAACATTATTATTGTTTTCAAGGGCGTAATCACCATCTTAAAAGTGTGTGTGTGTGTGTGT
>NW_013956488.1:0-234 GCF_001266775.1 Austrofundulus limnaeus
GGTGTCATAATAATTATCCAGATTAGTGGTTCCTTCTGGACATAGTGAATTTAATGGTGGTTAGTTTAGAAGGATACATATCTACCATTCTGAAACACTAATGATTTGTTCATCTGTCACACTCCAGCAGCACATGTCGCCTCGTCTGAAGATGAGTGTGGCAGAGAGATATCTGCAGCTGAAACAGGAAGTCTAGTGCATCACAAGCTTTACAACATTAACATGTTAATACAG
>NW_013956488.1:1234-2868 GCF_001266775.1 Austrofundulus limnaeus
GGTTTATGTATAACCATGTCATGTTCATTTTTATACAAAGCTAGCTTGTTAGCATGAACAAAAATTACAGTCATTTATGCATGTTAAAACATATTAATGTCAAACTCGTAACATACATCCAATTAATATTTTTGTGTATGTATTTAAAATTTCAAATCAAACAAACTCTAGGTGGCGCCAGAAATGCATCATCTTTATATTTCATAACTGATCATGCCAATTGACATGAAATTCGTTATACTTACTTAAGACCACAAACTGAGTTGGTCTGTACAATATGGTAATGATTGGCAAAAGTGGGAGGGGCTTGTAAACAACACGCTTTAAAAAATATGAAAAATTATACATTTGACCTACAGGGCTAGTATTTAAAGGATATATTCTGAGAGAATATGTACATGGGTATTCGTCAACTAATTAAGAAATGACNGCGTCATAATCAAGGTCTTTGCATTTGGTGCTCTGGCTTCAAAACCATAAGTCACAAATTTTTTTGGCTTATAGCAACAAAATCCCTGGACACCACTGAGTCACATGGCACAGGCCACGCCCATTTCCACCTAAACTTTTTTCGACAGCGCAAAATTTGCAATAATTCCTTTTGTCTTTGTTTTAAAGATTGAAAGTCTGATCGCCACAAAACTCACCTTCCTGTATCTAGTTATTGTGTTAAATCTAAGTCTTGAAGGACAAATATAAAAATTAACATGCGGGAGTTATGCCTAGGCAAATAGCTTAGGCAAGCTAACTCAAAAGCAATTTTGCTATATCTTCAAAACTACTATATAATTAGATGAAAATCATATAGTTGGTACAGGAGTCAGTTCCAAATTGATGGACAAAATTTTATAATCGAGGCAAAGGGGGCGTTATTAACCACAAAAAAATTTCATGCAAAAAATGACTTATTGGATATTCATGAAACTTTGCATGGACCTACAAACCATTGATTTAAACCTAAATTAGAAAGATCATTATGCACAAAGTGGGCATGGCCTATACTTTACTTTCGTAAAAGAAAATTTTCATTAAATCATTTATGGAGCCTAAAACGTCAGATTTTGAGAAGTTTTCACAGCAAAAATAAAACACACTAACTTCTATACAATACTAAAAAAACTGCTTGAGTCCACCAGTAGGTGGCGCTAGTGTGATAAGTGAAACAATTTGATCTGTAACTCCTGTATACTTAGCTTGATCATTAGAAACATTGTGGCAACTAAATTGTTCATTTGTACAGTATTTTTGATTAAATATGTGTTTGTTTAAAAAATGTATTGTTGTTTATGCAAATTGGCATGATATGAAAAACCTTTAAAATTATCTTGTCCAAAGGCACATCTTCATTAAGCATGAAACTTCCCATGTAGCACCTAGAGTAGTGGCTCTACAAACGGTGTTCAGGAAAAGTTGTTTGGTTTATGTATAACCATGTCATGTTCATTTTTATACAAAGCTAGCTTGTTAGCATGAACAAAAATGACAGTCATTTATGTATGTTAAAACACATTAATGTCAAACTCATATCATACATCCACTTAATATTTCTGTGTATGTATTTAAAATTTCAAATCAAACAAACTCTAGGTGGCGCAAGAAATGCATCATCTTTATATTTCATAATTGGTCATACC
>NW_013956489.1:0-1867 GCF_001266775.1 Austrofundulus limnaeus
CCTGGGTACTCATGAGAATAAAACTGTGCCCCTGATTTGTGCGCATTTTTGTTTTGCTAAACAATTGAACACAGTTGTCTCTATTTTCTAACGTGAATTCAATTATTTCAAAAAGTAAAATAAAACATTTTATAGAAAAAAATTAAAGTGACTAACCCCGGAAGTTCTTCATTATCCGCCGACATCGATCCGCACGGCTTAGGCACAACCGGGACACTCTGCTTATGAAAACGAACGCACATCCTGGCGCGCGGCTGATTTCAATTGGTCGGTGGGGCGGAGTTGGTTTTAGTTATCGGGAGGCACCGAACGAAGACAGTTGCAGCAGGGCTGAGCGGCGATGGAAGGGGGAGGCAGGTTTCCGTGGATGAAATGTGGCTCCGTTGTGTCGTTGGTTGTAGTTCTGTTGGCGCTATGGTTTCGTTCGCCGCAAAAAGCGGTCCTGGACGACCGGCTCGACGCTGTCCTGTCGTCTCTGCTCCGGGCTGAGAAGAAAGCGGGGAGACAGAACGCCAGACCCAGAGTTGCCATTGGTAGGTTCGGCCGGTGCAAGTGTGATGAGCAGCAAGCTAGCATTAGCTAGAAACACCCTGTTTAATGTGGATACTTTCCATTGTTAGTGGTTAAACTGAGAAATAAACAGATAAAATGAACTCGCACTGAAACCAGCTTCTTCAAATTAATTGTAAGATTTATTCAATTACAAATGGTTTGTTAACAAAAACGTGGCTAATATTTGTTTTTCTTGACAACTACTACATTGTCGTAGTTTATTTGATCAAGAACGTGCTCCATATTTAAAGTTTTAGGTGAAGATAAAATCATCGTTGTGAGATTTTACAGAAGTGAGCTGAGATCCTTCCTGTTGAGACGTTTCTCTGCTCTGACACTTGATGAATGAGTGATTAACAGACTTCTCAGAACTTGTAAAACAACCACAACATGCAGGGTTAGTGGCTGACACCACACAGGTTCACTGTGGCTGTCATCAGATCTGCACACAAGGGTCAAATTAACTGAAACATGCAGGGTTAGTGGCTGACAGCACACAGGTTCACTGTGGCTGTCATCAGATCTGCACATGAGGGTCAAATTCAGCCACATAATAAGGGTTCATATTTGGGATAGTTTCTGCTTTTATGCATTGTATATGTGCTGGGGAAACAATTTGAGGTGCTTTTATTTAGTTTTGTTTTGTTGTCAAACCTTCCTCTGAATGTTGTGATCCAATCCCAGACATTTGTTTTGGACTGTGATGCAAACTGATGATAGAAATCATTATCTGTTAACCTTTACTCTGTTTAACAGCAGGTTCAGCCACGCACACATCCTGCTGGTAGTCACCCATGTTTTTATTTGTTTTTTGGGAGGGGGAAACACACATTTCATATTTATATTTTTCAGGTTGTACACCCTACAGTAGTTTTCACCTGTCTAGGTTAATAAAATACAAGTGCACCACTGTATATTTAATTTACACCACAGATATCTGAGAAATGATTCTTTTGATAGCAGTAGAAAGCAGAGTTGTAAAGTAACTAAGTACAAATACTTCTTTACTGTATTACTTGAGTAATTATTTTTCAGCCTACTTTTTACTTCTACTTCTTACATTTTCACACAATTATCTGTACTTTCTACTCACTACATTTTTAAAAAAGGCTAGAAGTAGAAAGTCGTTACTTTTATTTCATTTTTGTTTTCATTCCAGCTTGTTGTAAAAAATGAATACCATCATATAAACTGTGTCTCCTAGATGGAGTGAATTTAACTGTGGTTGAATGAGATGTAATATATAAATATCTGATACCGTATTAGTTTGTATACAAAAAAAATCATGTCACACTCCAGCAGGACAGAATCATTA
>NW_013956490.1:0-422 GCF_001266775.1 Austrofundulus limnaeus
TGTGTGTGTGTGTGTGTGTGTGTGTGTGTGTGTGTGTGTGTGTGTGTACTGACCTGGGATCAGTCAGGAACTCGGGCTGTGCCAGTTGAACAGGTGTGTCTCCAGGTGAACAAACACCTGCAGGAGACTGTGGTTCTGAGATTTGTTGGCCTGGAGCCGGTCCTGCTGAGGGATCATAAACCCTGCAGAGTCTTCAGAGTCCAAGAGCAGCTGTGGTCTGAGCTGATCCTTTCACAATAAAGTCCCTCAGAAGCTTCTGAGCTTATCTTTTCACTATAAAGTCTCTGAAACTTTTGAGCTGATCCTTTCACAATAAAGTCTCTGAAGCTTCTGGGCTGATCCTTTCACAATAAAGTCTCTGAAGCTTCTGGGCTGATCCTTTCACAATAAAGTCTCTGAAGCTTCTGGGCTGATCCTTTCAC
>NW_013956490.1:6191-6899 GCF_001266775.1 Austrofundulus limnaeus
TCCAACAGGCAGCAGCTTAGGTTAACTCTAACCCAAGTTAAGTCTTAACCTGGTTCATCTTAACCTGCTTTCTATAATTCAATGAACTCACCCCAGAGAGGACGCTTCAGGAGGACAGAGGACAGCAGACACACAAGCCTTCAGCTGATGACTGTCCTGAGACTGCAGCTCAACGATCATCACGTCTCCTCCACGCCTGCAACACACACACACACACACACACACACCATCAGTTGTGATGTAAATCACAAAAACTCACCATCAAACAACTCACAGGAACACAGGAGTCCAGGGAAGGACCACGTCTCTTCCTGTCTTTATGTAAAAAGGATTTCACTCTGTTATAAAGCAAAACAACTACTTTAAACTCATATCTCTGAGATAAACATCTGTACACATTTGAAACTTTCCAGGATTAACAATCAATCTCTTCTGTCGCTCACAGATCAAGAATTATTAGAATAGACCTTATAGTTTTCACACAGCAGCTGGTTGTTTGAACTAAACTTTTCAGAGATTTTCTCATGTTCAAAGTGCAGTGCTAACTGCAGATCCTTTCTGCCCCCCCACCCTAACCACATCACAGTCTTTTTAAGGCAACATTCATGTCCGCATGTTTCTCTTACACTGAAGTTTTCTAAAATGTCACCCACACACACACACATACATATGTGTGTTTGTTATATATATATATAACACACACACATA
>NW_013956490.1:7899-8636 GCF_001266775.1 Austrofundulus limnaeus
CATTTACTGAACATGTGTTGACATGTGTTGAACATGTATTGAACATGTGTTGAACATGTATTGAACATGTGTTGAACATGTATTGAACATGTGTTGAACATGTATTGAACATGTGTGGGACATTTACTGAACATGTGTTGAACATGTGTTGAACATGTATTGAACATGTGTGAGACATTTACTGAACATGTGTTGAACATGTGTTGAACATGTATTGAACATGTGTGGAACATGTGTGGGACATGTGTGGGACATGTGTTGAACATGTATTGAACATGTGTGGGACATGTGTTGAACATGTGTTGATCATGTGTGGAACATGTATTGAACATGTATTGAACATGTGTGGGACATGTGTGGGACATGTGTGGAACATGTGTGGAACATGTGTTGATCATGTGTGGGACATGTGTTGAACATGTGTGGGACATGTGTTGAACATGTGTGGAACATGTATTGAACATGTATTGAACATGTGTGGGACATGTGTTGAACATGTATTGAACATGTGTGGGACATGTGTGGGACATGTGTTGAACATGTGTGGGACATGTGTGGAACATGTGTTGAACATGTGTGGGACATGTGTTGAACATGTGTTGATCATGTGTTGAACATGTGTTGAACATGTATTGAACATGTGTGGGACATGTGTGGGACATGTGTTGAACATGTGTGGGACATGTATTGAACATGTGTGGGACATGTGTGGGACATGTGTGGAACATGTGTGGGAC
>NW_013956491.1:0-278 GCF_001266775.1 Austrofundulus limnaeus
GTTTATTTCCCTTCGGCTAAACAGAGTTGTAACAAATGGCATTATACAATTTGTTCTTGTTTTGTTGTACTCTTCTCTGACAGGCTCGTAGAGGGACTGGATTGCCTGAAGGTGGCAGAGGCAATGAGGAACCATCCTGAGACCCTGAGCCCTATCTTTGTCTCTGGACACAACCAGCTCACTGTCCAGAACATGATTAATCTTTTTGACACCGTCTTCTCCCCACCTGGCAGCAATGCCCGACGAGCTGAAAATCGGACACTAATGTTTTGGAGGGA
>NW_013956491.1:1164-1597 GCF_001266775.1 Austrofundulus limnaeus
AACTATAACATAGTTTTAACATATTTTTTTAAAAAAACGGTATTCCTAACACATTGAACTTGCTAATGCTAATAGCAAAACAGAAAACAACACCAAAAAAACAAAATTAAACAAAACCAAAAGTTGGTGATTGAATAATTCCAGACTCCATGTACTCCTGAAACTCTTCAAATGTTTCATGAATTGGAAGTCTCATGACAACACTGCATGTGTTGGCCTCAGGATAGCGCCGGCGGGATCCATTTTGAAGTGGGGCATGAAGAAACTCAATCTGAGGCCTCTCTGGGAAGCCCACTGGAGGAATTTGGTCCACTCCAGACACAAAAATCAAGATATTTTGTAGGCTGATAGGCCGTGAACCATCTAAAGTGTAGAGGATACTCCAACATAACTTCTCATATTTAACTTAATTGATATCGACTAATATTAATAT
>NW_013956491.1:2597-3050 GCF_001266775.1 Austrofundulus limnaeus
ATATATATATATATATAGACACACACACACATATAGTGTCTTTGTGTATTAAATATACGAAGACTCTAATCCTCTCACGATACATTAACATTTTCTCAAAATCAAACTCAATTTTGCGATGAATCTTTGGATGACTCGTTAGTAAGAGCCTTAGAATGTCCATTTCACCAATAGGTGGAGACAATGCGCAAAAAGTGGCTTTAAAACCCCAATTAAAAAGTACAAGAAGAAGACGACTACGACAACGAGGTACACTTCGTNATTGTGGGCATGACAGTCGTTTGGACCTCAGGAAGACAGACGAAAGCATGAGTCCATGGGGTCTCCCGCTTCCTTTTTCGAACACCACTGGTTGATGCTCCTTGCTGGGACCGAAACAACCTCGACAACTGCGCCTGCACATTGTCAGGTCGGGGCTGATAGAAATTGTGGCGAGGTGGAACAGACTGGAAT
>NW_013956491.1:4050-4753 GCF_001266775.1 Austrofundulus limnaeus
AAGCTGAAGTTAGCTTCCGATTGTAGCTTCTGATTCGGGAAATGGCTAAAGAGCGATTATTTGCTGAACATTTTCTGTAATTTTTTTTTATTGAACAGTACAAAAGGTGCATAACGGCAACGGCTGTTAGTTACCAAGCAACCAAAAATAAACAGAAGGCTAGATAGTGGCAAAAGACAAAAAATTAGATCCTGTTAAGCAGGAGTAGCTACTCCAGATTTGAAGTGTAGATGTATGTTTGTTTTTAAAAAGGATCAGGTGATTTCTTAACACTTGTATGTTAAATCTAATTTCTATGATTAGTAACTTGTTTACAGGGCTGCACTGTGGTGTAGTCGGTAGAGCTGTAGCCTTGCAGCACGAAGGTTCTGGGTTCAATTCCTGGCACGGGTCTTTCTGTATGGAGTTTTCATGTTCTCCCTGTGCATGTGTGGGTTCTCTCCTGGTACTCCGGTTTCCTCCCACAGTCCAAAAACATGACTGTCAGGTTAACTGGCCTCTCCAAATTGTCCCTAGGTGTGAGTGTGTGTGCGTGGTTGTGTGTTTCTTTGTTGACTGGCGACCTGTCCAGAGTGTACTTTGTCTCTCGCCCAGAATGTCAGCTGGAGATAAGCACCAGCACCCCTCCTGACCCCACTAAGGGACAAGGGTGTAAACAAAATGGATGGATGGAGTTACTTATTTACAGTCATATGTTAGGTAT
>NW_013956492.1:0-936 GCF_001266775.1 Austrofundulus limnaeus
GGACAAATAAAAAGACCATATTCAAGAAAAATACTGTGTACAGTTTATACCGAATTTCATAAAAACAGTACAACTGACATATTCACGCATATTTTTTTTCCCTAATTCTTAATATTATGTAGTCACATTTTCAAAGAGCCATTTCAGAAGGACCAAAGAGCCACATATGGCCCCAGAGCCACAGGTTGTAGACCCCTGTTTTATATAAAAGTTAAAGGGATACTTCAGATGATTTAAAATGGGGTTCTGTGGAAATGTTATGAACAGTTAGTATCTTACCTGTTGTGGATAGCTGTTTGAATCTGACCAGATCAACAAACTCGTAGCCAGTCCAGCTGAGGCCAGTATGTCTTACTTTTACACTGCTGTTGATTAATCGCAGTGGTGCAGTGGTAATTGTTGTTGTATAACAGTAAGAAGCTCATAGGTTCAACTCCAGCCTTTTCACGCATGCATTCAAGGTCCAGTTTCAAAGCAGACTTCTACTGTCTTAAAACTACAGCCTCAAATATTTCATAGTTACTCACATGAACACTGTTTTTGAAACTTTTACACAATTTCAATTTCACAGTAAATGGTTATTTTTGCACAAATATTGTATATTTCCCAGTAAGATGTGACCTCAGCATGCACTAAAACTGTCACAGCTTACAAATAACCACTGACTTCCATCTCTTTAATCATGTAAATGAAATACAACTGGGTTGTAAAGGTTTAAAAAGCATCCACTTCACAATATAAAATTTAAAGGTGGAATTGTTTTATCGAGGCAGAAATCTGTTGTTTTAGCTTGTCAATCTGGACAGAATTTGAGTAAAATAATACCTTAAACAGGTAAAAAAAATATTATTTGTTCAAAACATTTTCACAGAACCCTTCTTCAAAAGATCTAGACTTAACTTTTGTATAAACTTTTATTATTATTATTATTATTAT
>NW_013956492.1:1936-2866 GCF_001266775.1 Austrofundulus limnaeus
TATATATACTGAACCACTAATCAGAT
Organism: Austrofundulus limnaeus; assembly: GCF_001266775.1. Taxonomy (NCBI): domain Eukaryota; kingdom Metazoa; phylum Chordata; class Actinopteri; order Cyprinodontiformes; family Rivulidae; genus Austrofundulus; species Austrofundulus limnaeus. Next base: position 1,963 of record NW_013956492.1, read on the forward strand.
CTTAATGAAACATTCAGAAAATAACCACTGGAGCCTCTGCAGCTTATCGACTTTAGCGATCATAAAATGGGTTTAACTCAGATGCTTTCACAGATATTTGGACAATGTTTGGTTTGGTAATAGCTCACTGTCAAACGAAACCATGTCACGTTTTGTTTTCTGACTGGACAAGCATAAATCAAGACCTCCTTCAACTCCTCTGAACTTTGATTTTGTTTAATAAAAATGCTTTGAGACAAAGGCCTTTGAACGTTTCTGCTTTTTCATTTTAAATAACAATACCTGGATACAGGCTATTTGAGTCATATTATACAAAGGTAGGAAGTTAAATTAGCTCTGCTGGCTTTCAAACTCCTTGACCATCAGAAGCTGCACAGTGGTACGGCTCATTTCGGTGTGGACTCTGCATGTGCATGTTCAATTTTCACACAGTTCTAAAACATACATGTCAGGATAATGAAGCCATTAAATATGTAGCCTCTGTACACATCCTGCCTGATGCTCCCCTACTTGACCCTGAACGGGATCAAGCGAAAACGCATGGATGAATGACTGCTTTGAATTGAATACTTACTGGCATTTAGTTGTTGTTGTTGTTGAACTTATAGCAAGTGATGAATATGTTTCCTGTCTTTCTGTGAATCCCATGACTCGGTGATATTTGGAGGAAAACACAGACTTGTTTAATATGACTTGAAGCCACTGGGAGTTTTGTCTGAGCTTGAAGCTCTATTTCTAAATTTAACTGAGTTCTTGAGAATGATCCTAAACAGAGGACGTGACTAAGCAATCATAAAGCACAGCTCATGATTAAAATCCTGGCATCTCTTGAAGGACTGACCACTGTTTTTCATGTCAGTTTCAAACTAAGATCATGATGAGCCATAGATGTTCAGTCTTTATG
>NW_013956493.1:0-523 GCF_001266775.1 Austrofundulus limnaeus
GCCAACACAGCCTTCTTGAAACTAAAGAACTTGTTTACCTCAGCACACCAAGCAGCCCTACGTTGCCAAAGAGCGTGGAGAGCCGCTAAGAAAGAATTGAAGAAATCTACCATTGTGGCCACCAGAACAGCCAACAAGAAGAGGATTCCTGCCCCACAGTACAAGATGGGTGATCGTGTTTGGCTCTCTACTAAGGATCTGCCGCTGAGGGTAGACTGCCGTAAACTGGCACCTCGTTTCGTGGGTCCCTTCCCTGTCTCCAAGGTGATTAACCCGGCGGCTGTCAGACTCAGGCTCCCAGGTTCTATGCGGGTGCATCCTTCCTTCCATGTGTCCCGGGTCAAGCCTGTCGGAGTATCCAAGTTTGTTCCCTCCTCCAGGCCCCCTCCTCCCGCCCGACTCATCGATGGAGGTCCAGCATTCACTGTCCGCCGCATATTAAAGTCTCGCCGTTGGGGTCGTGGTATCCAATACCTGATCGACTGGGAGGGATACGGTCCCGAGGAGAGATCTTGGATTCCAT
>NW_013956493.1:1523-2866 GCF_001266775.1 Austrofundulus limnaeus
TGTCTAAAATAAAGCGTTAATAAGAGGGAAGTGGTGGGTGTGCAGTGACAAGGAGGAGCAGCAGCAGTTGAACAGAGTCTTTGGGTGTGTGTGTGTGTATGTGCCCATTCACAGGTTTAGAATAGAAGATATCTAATAGTTTCATGTTTTATGTGCTTTCCAGAAAAAAATCACTTAAATGTTACTGGTAAAATGATATCAGCATTTACTTTCTTTATAATGTACTTTTGCTATATGAATATAATGTGTATTGTTTATTTAATAATGTCTAGTAGTCCAGAGATTATAATATATTTGTAAAAAAAACAACTATTTAATATATTTTTATACAGCCCATAGTATTTTTCAGTGCGTGGCAGTGGAGGGCGGCAGTGAGCAGACAGTGACAAAATTTAGACGTCTCTAAATTTGACTTTAAATCATTTTTCATTCACAGTAAAAATGTTGAACATTATGTTTGTACTTCAGTTCTTCATTTAACACAAAATGTTTCTAGAGCTCAGCTCCTCCCAGACCTGAATGTAAAAACTGTTTCCTCTTACAGCTGCTTTTAAAATCTTGTTCATCCAGTTTGAACTGAGCTGAAATTAACTCTTGAAAAGTTTGTTGTTAAATGAAGAACTTTAGTACAAACATCAGGTTCAACTTTTCTACTGTGAATGAAAAATGATTTAAAGTCAAATTTAATCTTCACACAGTCTGTTTCGAAGGACTTTATTTTTAGACCAGTTGTGAATCCAGATAGATAAGAATGTTCTGTTTAAGCTGCTGGATCTACTTCTTGTTATGACTTTGTAGAACAAGCTGAGGCAAGACCACACATGTTCCTACTGCAACGATTTCTGCAGCGTTAATGGCTCGTGGGTTCAAGCCTGCATTTCTCAGAACCCCAGTAGATATAAAGTCTTTGTTTTGTAGATGAAAGGGGGCCAAGACGTCCTCGTACTCCTGAACTCTAAGTGTTTGACCTGCAACTGCATTATTCTTACATTTTTATTTCCATATTTGATTCTATATTTTTTATATCCTCTCAAACCCAGCCGGTCGAGGCAGATGGCCTGAGCCTGGTTCTGATTCTGCTGGAGGTTTCTTATGTTAAAAGAAAGTTTTTCCTCTCCACTGTCACCACTGTGCTGCTCATGATGGGAGACTGTGACAAAGTGATTCAACATAATCTGCTGGCTTCTTTAGATTTATTGTTTTTGTGTACAGTGCCCTGAGTTTGTCAGGGTTTGACGCAGGGAGAACCCAAAAGCAGGCGGACTCAAGGAGCTCATAAAAATAAAACTATTTATGTAAACAAAACTCACAAAAAATCCATAAGGCACAGGGAGACAACGAGG
>NW_013956494.1:0-696 GCF_001266775.1 Austrofundulus limnaeus
CACCTTCACTGTTTACCTGACAATAAGCCCCACCCCCATCCCACATCAGTTGGTTGAATATTAAAATCTTTCATGTGAAAACAAACACCAAACTTGACACAAATATTCCCAGGGGGTTGCTTTATTTTGAGAAAAGAAAAATGGTTATTTACTGAAAAATTCAAGATGGCCGCCATCGATGAAAATGTATTTTTACACTAAAAGGTCCAACGTTAATCACAGATCAGGGTTCCTGCTGGTCCTTAAAAAGTCTTAAAAGAATTCATCAATCCAAAAGTAAGGCTTTAACGAGCCTTAAAACATCTTAAAACAAGTTTTCAGAGGTCTTACAATGTGAACATGTAAGCAGGAGGTCTCAAACTTTAAAATTACTGTTAACATTTCTTTACTTATTGAAATAATCCACAGAGTGCCTTTCACAGCGTTTGTGTTTTGTGTTAAAAGAAACATTTGGGTCATTTTTTTACATGTGTGTTTATTGTGAAGTTGGTCTTAAATTTAATTTTAGATTGTCTTAAAAAGTCCTAAATTTAATTTTAGATGACATTAAAAAGCCTTAAAAAGTCTTAAATGTAATTTTAGATGACATTAAAAAGCCTTAAAAAGTCTTAAATTTAATTTTAGATGGCATTAAAAAGCCTTAAAAAGTCTTAAATGTAATTTTAGATGGCATTAAAAAGTCTTAAATGTAATTTT
>NW_013956494.1:1696-2345 GCF_001266775.1 Austrofundulus limnaeus
CTCCTGGATATGGAATTAACTGGATTGGATTTGATGATGGGTTCTCCTTTAGACCCACATGTTCTTCCTCAAACTGCAATGGAAACGTAAGCTCCATCACAAGTTCCCGTTGTAGAACCAAGAGACACCATGGAGGATATCAAGTCTGTCATTAAATGGGAGATGAGCGACATGAGAGATATCACATTAAAACGCATGGAAGAATTATTACAAACAAATACAAAGGAACAATATGAACACATGGACGCCCAGTTTGAATATTTGTTGTCGCAAACAAAGACATCTCTTGGATGGAGGCTGAAACATCATCACGCTGAACTGCTCAAAGAATTCAACACTTTACTCACTCCGGTTACTGCCAGCATTTCTGCTCTACAGGGAGAGGTTTCCCGCCTACAGGGGGAGCTCTTGGACCATCAGACTGCAATGAAGTCTTTGCTAGAGGAAATTGCAACCAAAATCCAGCCAGCCCAGACCTGTCAACAGTCCACAATAATGGGTGACATTACACATACAGTCTACCAAGAGATACCAGAAACTATAACACTTACCAACAGGCCCCGGATGGAATCTACTGTTCGGCCTGGAATGACAGGGTACCAAGTAGGACCAGGTGGGACCACTTTTTCAATGAACCGCAGTCGAGACC
>NW_013956494.1:3345-3866 GCF_001266775.1 Austrofundulus limnaeus
TCTTTTAGGCGTGCACATAATTCTAACAAACTGATCAAATATCCAACTTTTATTAGCAATTTAGACATAGAAAAAAATGATTCATAACTTTGCACAATTGTCTAGTGTGACAGGGCCGTTAAAATGGCAGTAATTTTGGTAAAACGCCGTATGTCCAACTATATTAATTTACCATCTCATAAACCTGGAGTTTGTTTAGCTTTGACATACTCATCAAATAGATTTATTTTAATATACAGACTCCTCTAAGATTAAGGGCTGTTACAAGCTTTAAGTTTAATAAAATTAACAGACTTAGCTTTAAAGTTTAAATAGCCGCATGGCAGCCATTCGACGACACGGTAGTTGCTAGTGCTTGCTTAACTTTAAAAATGTTGCTACTTAGTGTCATGCCTGACTGTATTCTGTTTTAAAGACTTTGAAACGTAAAAATATTCAAGAAATTTCACTTACAGTGTCAATAAACTTTCCTCCAGAACTCCATCTCTTCCGTCTGCCCAGCATCCACGTCCGGTTTCGCT
>NW_013956495.1:0-1865 GCF_001266775.1 Austrofundulus limnaeus
TATAAAAACTGACCTAAAAACATATATTCAGTGACAGATTAAAAATCTTAAAAGGTGTAAAAATAAATTGTGTATTTTCTGATGCGCTGACATGATTCTGCCACCAGGAGGCGCGCTGGTTCCAAACATTCTGTGGTGTGTTCACGGACACTGTATCAGCGTCGAACAGATGAAGACTCGCTCAGTTATCCTCATCAGTATCGCTGTCATCTTTGATCAAAGCTGAGTTTCCGAGCAGTCAGTGAACGCATCATCCGGGAGCAGAAAGAAGCTGCTGAACTCCTGAACTCATCAGTTCTGTTTGGACCGACCGAAGCCTTCACGTGTCCCGGTTCTGACCCGCATCACGTCCAGCCAGTCTTTATCAGAAGGCGGGAAAAAAAAAACGAGAGTTCAGAGACCCGAACCAGAACCTGACCCAGACCGGTGAGTTTATAATTAAAATAAATTAAATTTAACAACTGTTCAGTTCGGTTCGGTTTATTTATCTGATTCATGTTATGTCATTAAATGTTATTTATTCATAAACTGAAGAGTCAACAGATGTTTGGTTCCAGAGGTTTCTCTGAGCAGAACCTCAGGAGCTTCCAGGTGGGTCAGTGGTAGTTCTGATGGTCAGGATAGAGGTTTGGGTCCATGTTCAGGTTCTGGTTCTGAGGACTGAAGAGCTTTCTGGATCACAAAGTTCACTTTAGAGTTTTTGTCTAATTTCATCTGATCAGTCAGAACTCTGATGGATCAGTCAGAACCTGCTGGATCAGTCAGAACTCAGATGGATCAGTCAGAACCTGCTGGATCAGTCAGAACTCAGATGGATCAGTCAGAACCCGCTGGATCTGTCAGAACCTGCTGGATCAGTCAGAACCTGCTGGATCTGTCAGAACCCTTCTGGATCAGTCAGAACCTGCTGGATCTGTCAGAACCCTTCTGGATCAGTCAGAACCCTTCTGGATCAGTCAGAACCCTTCTGGATCAGTCAGAACTCAGATGGATCAGTCAGAACCTGCTGGATCAGTCAGAACTCAGATGGATCAGTCAGAACCCTTCTGGATCAGTCAGAACTCTGATGGATCAGTCAGAACTCTGATGGATCAGTCAGAACCCTTCTGGATCAGTCAGAACTCTGATGGATCAGTCAGAACCCTGCTGGATCAGTCAGAACCCTTCTGGATCAGTCAGAACCCTTCTGGATCAGTCAGAACTCTGATGGATCTGTCAGAACCCTGCTGGATCAGTCAGAACCTGATGGATCAGTCAGAACTCTGATGGATCAGTCAGAACTCTAATGGATCAGTCAGAACCCTTCTGGATCTGTCAGAACCCTTCTGGATCTGTCAGAACCCTTCTGGATCAGTCAGAACCCTTCTGGATCTGTCAGAACCCTTCTGGATCAGTCAGAACCCTTCTGGATCAGTCAGAACCCTGCTGGATCTGTCAGAACCCTGCTGGATCAGTCAGAACTCTGATGGATCAGTCAGAACCTGATGGATCAGTCAGAACTCTGATGGATCAGTCAGAACCTGATGGATCAGTCAGAACTCTGATGGGTCAGTCAGAACCTGATGGATCTGTCAGAACCCTGCTGGATCAGTCAGAACCCTGATGGATCTGTCAGAACTGGACCAGAGTGACACCCCTCTAAGTGGACCTCCCCTCATTGTCTGGGTTCTTCCTGTTCTGGAGGTCAGAACCTCCTGCGGTTCCGTCCGTCAGCTGCTTCCTGTCCTCTGTGTGTTTCTGCAGATTGTTGTTTTCCTGCTGGTTCGTCTCACTTTTTTAAAAAATTTATTTAACAAGAAAAGATTACTAAAAATCAAGCCTGACTCAGCATAATTGCTGTTTTACAGCAGGTTCCTGTTCTGCAG
>NW_013956496.1:0-926 GCF_001266775.1 Austrofundulus limnaeus
GTACGTGTTAAAATATATTTTTAAAAATTACAAAACCTAAACATCCTACAGTATTTTACAGTCTTTATTTTCTAGTTAAAATAAATGTTTATTAAATAAAGTTTAATGTTACAACTAATCAGGGATCCCTTTAAAATTAAAAAGTCCATCAATGAGACAAAACATCATCATCAATGCTAACAGTGCTTAGCATTGATGCCGCTAACGTGTTTGCTAACACATTAATGATGCTAAACGTAATTTATACTAAATAACAATAAAAAAGCTCACAATAGTCTATAAATCAGTTTGATAATATTTCTAATGTGATTTTAAAAAATGCTAACAGGCTAAAAATTTGCAAAAATGTTTGTGTTAATGAGATATTTTGCCAAGAGGTGGATAAACCCAGTAACATTATCATCAATATTCATGTCTGAAGGTGAACAAAAGTATCTGTTTGTGTTTTTGTAGTTAAAAATGTAAAGAAGGTTCTTCTCCCTGTCGCTCTGACCGGGTCAACACTGACAGATCAGCTGAATATTTTCCTCCCAGTAGAAATATTTGGACCTGCCTGTTTAGTGTAAAGATTGTTTTTCTGTGCAAACGTCAAAAACAACTAGTTCCTATTTATCAGAGGACTAATGAAAGATAAATGAAGATAATCATCCTGAAGGTGCAGCTGAAGGAGGTCAAAGGTCAACTGGAGGCCTGTTCAATGTCACACATAATCAGTGCAGCACTAAAGGTTGTTCAGTTAAAGTTTAGCGCAGACGAATGTTTTGTTTTACTAAATATTCACTCAGATGAAATAAACAGTTACAGTCAGATGTTTCCATCTCATTAATGTCATAAATGTTGTTATTTTTGGGGCTTTGGATGATTTAATTAAATCCTTCTTTATCCAGGGTGGACAGATTCTACAAAAAATTACTTCTATTATATTT
>NW_013956496.1:1926-2865 GCF_001266775.1 Austrofundulus limnaeus
GATTTGTAATGATTTCTATCAATACCAGGTGATATTATTCAAACAGGAACTACACCTGAACCATAGGAACTACACCTGAACCACAGGAACTACACCTGAACCATATGAAATATACTTGAACCATAGGAACTACACCTGAACTACAACCACAGGAACTACACCTGAACCATAGGAACTACACCTGAACTACAACCATAGGAACTACACCTGGACCATATGAACTATACTTGAATCATATGAACTACACCTGGATCATATGAACTACACATGAACTACAACCATATGAACTACACTTGAACCATAGGAACTACACCTGAACCACAGGAACTACACCTGAACTATACAAACTACACCTGAACCATAGGAACTACACTTGAACCACAGGAACTACACCTGAACTACAACCATAGGAACTACACCTGAACCACAGAAACTACACCTGAACCACAGGAACTACAGCTGGACCATCAAAACTACACCTGAACCATAGGAACTGCACCTGAACCATAGGAACTACATCTGAACCATCAGAACTGCACCTGAACTATAGGAATTACACCTGGGCCATTAAAATTACACATGGACTGTGGAAACGACATTTGAACCCTAAGAACTTTGGCTGGACCATAGAAACTACACCTGGACTGTAGGAACTATAAGGGGTTGGTTTACCTGTGAGGGAGGGCGGCGAGCCGACCGGAGTGGAGGGATTGGACGAGAAGCTGTTGTTCGTGTGATCTGGAGAGTAGATCTGAAGGGATTGGACAGGAAAAAGGGGCGGAGTTAAAAAAAAATGAAACCAGAGAACTGGGTCTGTCTGTGTGACGAGGACGTACCGATGCGAGTGCTTTCCCTAAGGCGTCTCCTGTCTGAGAGCTGCTGGCTGCTCCGCTCTGCGCTCTGTTAGCTGTGACACACACACACACACACACACACACA
>NW_013956497.1:0-880 GCF_001266775.1 Austrofundulus limnaeus
GTGATGAAATGTGGGTGCAATGAGCAATGCATAAAGCACAATGTTCTTCTAAGTGTGCCTTGCAAACACTTGCTTTGATGCTCTGTGCTAAATTTTCCCAACATTTGCTCTGCCATCATTAGCAATCCTCCCACCAAACCTCCAACATGTAACACAATTGGAAGCGACTGCCAAGAATGGCTCTACAAGACTGATCACAACTAGCTTTTGCTAACAAACTATCCTGTATAAACTGAAAGGAAAAGGTTTAGGTTTGAGTGGAGGAAAAAACTGCAAAAGGATACGAAAAAAAACACTATAATATACTGATTGTGCAAATATGACGGGTGTCGTCTTGGATGTTCGCTTCACGAGTGCCTGTACTTAAAACACCAGAACTGGGACAATGAATAAAATTAAGGGGTTGCAATTATTTGCAAAGAAAACTAGATTTGGGTGCAGCAGAGTGGTGTCAAGGCTGTCAGGTCCCTGTAAGNCATTTAAAGTTACAGATGAACCTAACATGCATGTTTGTGTGAGAGCAGCTGGAGAAATATCCAGGGAGAAAAAAAAATCTCCACACAGAAAGACCTCAGACTGAGACCTTCTCACTGTGAAGCAACAGCTCTGGTGAACAATATTTTAGCTATAATTGACTTTTAGCACCATTTTAACAACATCCTTCCTAAAATAAGAACAAACAAAAAAAAGCAATTCCCTAATCCTCCTGCGTCCACAACAGGAAAATGCAGACAAATGGATAAAGTGCACGAGAGCCTGTGGTGACATGTCTGCTCCTTCCCGCTCAAATACAGTGACCCACATCGCGCGCACACACACACACACACACACACACACACACACACACACACACACACACACACACACACACACACACACA
>NW_013956497.1:1880-2865 GCF_001266775.1 Austrofundulus limnaeus
TTATTGCAGTTTGCTCACAGAAGCCCTGTCGGGGTCTTGGATGGGAGAAAGGGGACAGGTCCATTGAAGAGGCTGAGATAAACTATAGATTCAAGCTAGTGTGTGTTGGTTGGTTGTAGCTGGTGAAAAGAGGGCATGAGGGGAGGATATGCTGAAGAGAGGAGGGCCAGAGGTAGACCTGCAAGAACACCATCCAGTCATAGAAGCCCCCCCCCCACCCCCTGCAACTTTTCCTTCTCTACTATGACATCACACTTTGTCTTCCCTTCCAGCCCCGCCCTGTCGGAAGCGATGAGCGGGTGAGTCATTTGGTTCTAAAAAGCCATGTGATTCGGGCTGACGTTGCTGCAAGTGCAGCAGTACGGGCCAGAGCCTTTCATTTGTTAATCAGATGTCCAAAATGGGAGGGGCGGTGGGGGGGTGTCTGTTTGTATGTGTCCATGTGTTTGTGCTGCTGTTTTTGTACAGCGGCCTCTAATGAGGTTGAAAATCCTCAAAAGTTTGTAGACGTGGAAAGCATTGTGCCTGTCGCCACAAGACACCACGCGTGGTGGATCCAGACCGAGTTGCAGAGGCCAAACTGGAACTTAAAGTGATAACACATCACTGAGGATGACAATCAGATCCATTGTTGGAAAAGGCCTTCCTACACCAGAGTTCATTTTACTATTATTGACTTCTTTTGCCTTTTCAAAACTCAAACACTCACTTGTCAAACCCTATATTGCTTCCTCTTCGCCTTTTTTTCTGCCTCTGCGCTCCTCCCCTTCTTCTTCCTCCAACAGTCCCTCCCCTCTAAAAATCACTGTGCTCATCACACTCACTCTTTTTCTTTAAGCTTGTTTTTATTCTGACAGAGGATATGAGATGACAAACGGGGGCATCCGTTATGTTAGCACCACCTAATCTCTGTAATGGCCCCGTGGATACAGGGCTGGTGGTGAGCAAACACTGAAAGACACACACACACACACACACACACACA
>NW_013956498.1:0-481 GCF_001266775.1 Austrofundulus limnaeus
CTTTGTGGACATGTCTCTGTGTTGACACGTCTTTGTGTGAACACAACTCTGTGTGGACACATCTGTGTGGACACATCTCTGTGTGGACACGTCTCTTTGTGGACATGTCTCTGTATTGACACGTCTTTGTGTGAACACAACTCTGTGTGGACACATCTGTGTGGACGCGTCTCTGTGTGGACACGTCTCTGTGTGGACACGTCTCTTTGTGGACATGTCTCTCTGTTGACACGTCTGTGTGGACACATCTGTGTGGACACGTCTTTGTGTGGACACATCTCTGTGTGGACTCGTCTCTGTGTGGACACATCTCTGTGTGGACACGTCTTTGTGTGGACACTTCTCTGTGTGCACACGTCTCTGTGTTGACATGCGTCTGTTTTGACACGTCTGTGGGGACACGTCTTTGTGTTGACACGTTTCTGTGTGGGCATGTCTCTGTGTGGACACGTCTCTGTGTGGACACATCTCTGTGTGGACA
>NW_013956498.1:2647-3442 GCF_001266775.1 Austrofundulus limnaeus
TCTGTGTGGACACATCTCTGTCTGGACACGTCTCTGTGTGGACACGTCTCTGTGTGGACACATCTCTGTGTGGACACATCTGTGTGGACACATCTCTGTGTGGACAAGTCTTTGTGTGGACACATCTCTGTGTGGACACGTCTCTGTGTGGACACATCTCTGTGTGGACACATCTGTGTGGACACATCTCTGTGTGGACAAGTCTTTGTGTGGACACATCTCTGTGTGGACACGTCTCTGTGTGGACAAATCTCTGTGTGGACACGTCTCTGTGTGGACACATCTCTCTGTGGACACATCTCTGTGTGGACACATCTCTGTGTGGACACGTCTCTGTGTGGACACATCTCTGTGTGGACACATCTGTGTGGACACATCTCTGTGTGGACAAGTATTTGTGTGGACACATCTCTGTGTGGACACGTCTCTGTGTGGACAAATCTCTGTGTGGACACATCTCTGTGTTGACACATCTCTGTGTGGACACATCTCTGTGTGGACACGTCTCTGTGTGGACACATCTCTGTGTGGACAAATCTCTGTGTGGACACGTCTCTGTGTGGACTCGTCTCTGTGTGGATACATCTCTGTGTGGACACATCTCTGTGTGGACACGTCTCTGTGTGGACAAATCTCTGTGTGGACACCTCTCTGTGTGGACACATCTCTGTGTGGACACATCTGTGTGGACACGTCTCTGTGTGGACACATCTGTGTGGACACATCTCTGTGTGGACAAGTCTTTGTGTGGACACATCTCTGTGTGGACACGTCTCTGTGTGGACAAATCTCTGT
>NW_013956498.1:4442-4656 GCF_001266775.1 Austrofundulus limnaeus
TGTCCACACAGAGACGTGTCCACACAGAGATGTGTCCACACAGAGATGTATCCACACAGAGACATGTTCGCAAAGAGACGTGTCCACACAGAGATTTGTCCACACAGAGATTTGTCCACACAGAGACGTGTCCACACAGAGATGTGTCCACACAGAGGCGTGTCCACACAGAGATGTGTCCACACAGAGGCGTGTCCACACAGAGATGTGTCCA
>NW_013956498.1:5656-6030 GCF_001266775.1 Austrofundulus limnaeus
TGTCCACACAGAGATGTGTCCACACAGAGACAAATCCACACCGAAACGTGTCCACACAGAGACGTGTCAACACAGAGATGTGTCCACACAGAGACGTGTCCACACAGAGATGTGTCCACACAGAGGCGTGTCCACACAGAGATGTGTCCACACATAGACGTATCCACACAGAGTTGCGTCCACACAGATGTGTCCACACAAAACATTTCCAAACAGAGATGTGTCCACACAGAGACATGTCCACACAGACATGTGCACACAGAAACGTGTCCCCACAGAGATGTGTCCACACAGAAACGTGTCCACACAGAGACGTGTCCACACAGATGTGTCCACACAGAGGCGTGTCCACACAGAGATGTGTCCACACAGAG
>NW_013956499.1:0-582 GCF_001266775.1 Austrofundulus limnaeus
TCAGTTTAAGGTGAATCAGTTTCAGGTGAGTCAGTTTAAGGTGAATCAGTTTCAGGTGAATCAGTTTCAGGTGAGTCAGTTTCAGGTAAGTCAGTTTCAGGTGAATTAATTTCAGGTGAGTCAGTTTAAGGTGAATCAGTTTCAGGTGAATCAGTTTCAGGTGAGTCAGTTTCAGGTAAGTCAGTTTCAGGTGAATTAATTTCAGGTGAGTCAGTTTCAGGTGAGTCAGTTTAAGGTGAGTCAGTTTAAGGTGAATCAGTTTCAGGTGAGTCAGTTTCAGGTGAATTAATTTCAGGTGAGTCAGTTTCAGGTGAATCAGTTTCAGGTGAGTCAGTTTCAGGTGAATCAGTTTCAGGTGAGTCAGTTTCTAGTGAGTCAGTTTCAGGTGAATTAATTTCAGGTGAGTCAGTTTCAGGTGAATTAATTTCAGGTGAGTCAGTTTCAGGTGAGTCAGTTTAAGGTGAATCAGTTTCAGGTGAGTCAGTTTCTGGTGAGTCAGTTTCAGGTGAATTAATTTCAGGTGAGTCAGTTTCAGGTGAATTAATTTCAGGTGAGTCAGTTTCAGGTGAGTCAGTTTAAGGC
>NW_013956499.1:1582-2863 GCF_001266775.1 Austrofundulus limnaeus
GATGTCCTGGTTTAGTCTCGTGGATGTCCTGGTTTAATCTTGTGTATGTCCTGGTGTAGTCTCATATATGCCCTTGTTTCGTCTCGTGGATGTCCTGGTTTAGTCTTACGGATGTCCTGGTTTAGTCTCGTGGATGTCCTGGTTTAGTTTTACGGATGTCCTGGTGTAGTCTCATAGATGTCCTGGTTTCGTCTCATGGATGTCCTTGTTTCGTCTCATAGATGTCCTGGTTTAGTCTCGTGGATGTCCTGGTTTAGTCTCGTGGATGTCCTGGTTTAATCTTGTGTATGTCCTGATGTAGTCTCATATATGTCCTTGTTTCGTCTCGTGGATGTCCTGGTTTAGTTTTACGGATGTCCTGGTTTAGTCTCGTGGATGTCCTGGTTTAGTCTTACGGATGTCCTGGTGTAGTCTCATAGATGTCCTGCTTTCGTCTCATGGATGTCCTGGTTTCGTCTTATGGATGTCCTTGTTTCGTCTCATAGATGTCCTGGTTTAGTCTCGTGGTGTCCTGGTTTAGTCTTACAGATGTCCTGGTTTAGTCTTACAGATGTCCTGGTTTAGTCTTACGGATGTCCTTGTTTCATCTCATAGATGTCCTGGTTTAGTCTCGTGGATGTCCTGGTTTAGTCTCGTGGATGTCCTGGTTTAATCTTGTGTATGTCCTGTGTAGTCTCATATATGTCCTTGTTTCGTCTCGTGGTTGTCCTGGTTTAGTCTTACGGATGTCCTGGTTTACTCTAGTGGATGTCCTGGTTTAGTCTTACGGATGTCCTGGTGTAGTCTCATAGATGTCCTGCTTTCGTCTCATGGATGTCCTGGTTTCGTCTCATGGATGTCCTTGTTTCGTCTCATAGATGTCCTGGTTTAGTCTCGTGGATGTCCTGGTTTAGTCTCGTGGATGTCCTGGTTTAGTCTCGTGGATGTCCTGGTTTAGTCTTGCAGATGTCCTGGTTTAGTCTTGCAGATGTCCTTGTTTCGTCTCATAGATGTCCTGGTTTAGTCTTGTGGATGTCCTGGTTTAGTCTCGTGGATGTCCTGGTTTAATCTTGTGTATGTCCTGGTGTAGTCTCATAGATGTCCTTGTTTCGTCTCATAGATGTCCTGGTTTAGTCTTGTGGATGTCCTGGTTTAGTCTCGTGGATGTCCTGGTTTAATATTGTGTATGTCCTGGTGTAGTCTCATATGTCCTTGTTTCGTCTCGTGGATGTCCTGGTTTAGTCTTACGGATGTCCTTGTTTCGTCCCGTGGATGTCCTGGTTTAATCTTGTGTATGTCCTG
>NW_013956500.1:0-948 GCF_001266775.1 Austrofundulus limnaeus
CAATTGTACATTGAGAAATGTTCTTAAACTTTTGGACTATTTGCTCACAAATTTGTTCACAAGTGGTGAACCCATGCTTGCCTGTGAATGGGAATGCTCCCTTTTATATCCAATCATGACACTCACCTGTTTCCAATCACCTTGTTCACCTGTGGAATGCTATAAACAGATGTTTTGAGCATTCCTCAACCTTCCCAGTCTTTTGTTGTCCCTGTCCCAGCATTTTTGGAACATGTTACAGGCATCAAATTCTAAATGAGTGAATATTGAAAAAATAAGTTTTTCCATTTGGGCATCAAATAGCTTGTCTTAGTAGTGTATTTAATTGAACATAGGCTGAAAAGGATTTGCAAATTATTTTATTGTTTTTTTCCATTTTACACAACTTCCCAACTTCATTGGAATTGGGTTTGTAGATTTTTAAGTATTATTTTGTCTAAAGGCACGGTCACATTATGACGTTTTAGACAACTTATGCTCTGCTCTCATTAGATAAAAGTGCTCTGGGGTTTGTTTGGTGTGTTGAAAGTAGCATCCTATTTGGAGCAGACTGGCTGGCTTTAACAAGACCACAACAGAAAACAACCATATGTTTCATATTTTATCAATAAATACATTGATAAAAATGTCACAATCTGGTTTCTATATCTGGTCAAGTGGGAGGTTGACAAAGCAAACTTCACTCCCCAAAGACGGGTGGCCATGATGCAGATGTACTGCAGCTCCTAGAGTGAATATTTTGTGCTTCTTGGACTTTGAACTTCATACAAGGTGATTTAAAAAAATCCTTGTTTAGTCTGTTAAATAATTGTAGCCAAGGTTCAAAGAGCTATTATTTAAACTTGATGTGTTTTGTGAAAATATCTGTTCGATGTTTTCAGTCATTTGTGTAAACAAATGTACAGAGGCACGATAGTCCAGAATTGTTGTTGCATACTGATGCAAAAC
>NW_013956500.1:3070-3291 GCF_001266775.1 Austrofundulus limnaeus
AACTCTATGCTTCCTGAACCTAATCAGAATGTATTTTTGTTCATTAGTCTTCAAGAAAAAATCAAGAGGCAATGGCGTCATCGGAGTCTAATTTTCAATCCACTAAAGAATCTCTGGACAGTGACAGCAATTCAGCTCTGGACATTGACAACAGCTCAACGTTGTGCATCCCAAAAATATCTGATGCTGATTTTGCTGTTCCTCCTCTGTCAAGAACTGAC
>NW_013956500.1:5834-6044 GCF_001266775.1 Austrofundulus limnaeus
TCATTAGAGAACACTAAACTGTGTACTTTGACTAAAAACATGGACAGTGTATAGTGTTATGACTATAGACTACATCGTGTACTTGTGTGTGGTGGGGGGTGGTAAGAGTTATTGTGCGTTTATCATTATCGGGGTGAACTGGTCAATATATTGTGATATTGATTTTAGACCGTATGGCCAAAAGGTGAAAATGGCATACGCTAAAAAAAA
>NW_013956500.1:7044-7525 GCF_001266775.1 Austrofundulus limnaeus
TGCGTAAAGAACATGCAGACACCTGACATAAAAGTTTTGAAAACTGCATTTTATTTTATTTTTTTATTTTATTTAACCACAAAAGTCAAAGTACAAGTTAGATAAATGACAGCATTTATTTTCATTTTAGTCAGAAGAGTCAAAGTATAGGTTTGTTTTACAGCTATATTTTAGTTTTTTACCAAAGTTTGGGAAACAGTTTTACTGCTTTTCAGTTAAAAGAGCAAAATGCTTTGTAAGGCAGCATCCATTATTTGATCGTTTGAAACATTAATCATTTTGCTTTCAACTGTTGGGACAATTTGATTAAATCGGAGTTTCTGAAACTGCCTAATGTTTGGTTTTTTTTTCATTGGCTATGTATGGTGCTAATTTTGACATGGGCGGTCCCCAAGAGGTAGCAAAATGTCAGGTCAAAAATCAAAATGAGTGTTTTCAAAGTTTTAACTCATGGTTTTTTTATTAATTTTTAATTATGAAT
>NW_013956501.1:0-310 GCF_001266775.1 Austrofundulus limnaeus
ACCAGGGTCTGAATGAGAGACCAGGGCCTAATGATGGACCAGGGTCTGAATGAGAGACCAGGGTCTAATGATGGACCAGGGTCTGAATGAGAGACCAGGGTCTAATGATGGACCAGGGTCTGAATGAGAGACCAGGGTCTAATGATGGACCAGGATCTGAATGAGAGACCAGGGTCTAATGATGGACCAGGGTCTGACAGGGACCAGGGTCTAATGATGGACCAGGATCCGTCAGGGACCAGGGTCTAATGATGGACCACGGTCTGAATGAGAGACCAGGATCTGACAGGGACCGGAGTCTGATGAGGGA
>NW_013956501.1:1310-1827 GCF_001266775.1 Austrofundulus limnaeus
ACCAGGGTCTGAATGAGAGACCAGGGTCTAATGATGGACCAGGGTCTGAATGAGAGACCAGGGCCTAATGATGGACCAGGGTCTGAATGAGAGACCAGGGTCTAATGATGGACCAGGGTCTGAATGAGAGACCAGGGTCTAATGATGGACCAGGGTCTGAATGAGAGACCAGGGTCTAATGATGGACCAGGATCTGAATGAGAGACCAGGGTCTAATGATGGACCAGGATCCGTCAGGGACCTGGGTCTAATGATGGACCAGGATCCGTCAGGGACCAGGGTCTAATGATGGACCAGGGTCTGAATGAGAGACCAGGATCTGACAGGGACCAGAGTCTGATGAGGGACCAGGATCTGTCAGGGACCAGGGTCTAATGATGGACCAGGATCCGTCAGGGACCAGGGTCTAATGATGGACCAGGATCTGACAGGGACCAGGGTCTAATGATGGACCAGGATCTGACAGGGACCAGGGTCTAATGATGGACCAGGATCTGACAGGGACCAGGGTCTAATG
>NW_013956501.1:2827-3559 GCF_001266775.1 Austrofundulus limnaeus
TGACTGATTCTTTTAGTTCCTGACTCTGACTGATTCTTTTAGTTCCTGACTCTGACTGATTCTTTTAGTTCCTGACTCTGACTGATTCTTTTAGTTCCTGACTCTGACTCATTCTTTTAGTTCCTGACTCTGACTGATTCTTTTGGTTCCTGAATCTGATTGATTCTTTTAGTTCCTGACTCTGACTGATTCTTTTACTGATTCTTTTACTGATTCTTTTAGTTCCTGACTCTGACTGATTCTTTTAGTTCCTGACTCTGATTGATTCTTTTAGTTCCTGACTCTGATTTGTTCTTTTAGTTCCTGACTCTGACTGATTCTTTTAGTTCCTGACTCTAATTTGTTTCCTGACTCTAATTGATTCTTTTAGTTCCTGACTCTGATTTGTTCTTTTAGTTCCTGACTCTGACTGATTCTTTTAGTTCCTGACTCTAATTTGTTTCCTGACTCTGACTGATTCTTTTAGTTCCTGACTCTAAATGATTCTTTTAGTTCCTGACTCTGATTGATTCTTTTAGTTCCTGACTCTGATTTGTTCTTTTAGTTCCTGACTCTGACTGATTCTTTTAGTTCCTGACTCTAATTTGTTTCCTGACTCTAATTGATTCTTTTAGTTCCTGACTCTAAATGATTCTTTTAGTTCCTGACTCTAATTTGTTGTTTTAGTTCCTGACTCTAATTTGTTCTTTTAGTTCCTGACTCTAATTTGTTGTTTTAGTTCCTGACTCTAAT
>NW_013956501.1:4559-4860 GCF_001266775.1 Austrofundulus limnaeus
AAGAAGTCTTCAGTTAATCTGGTTCTGTCAGTTTAATCTGGTTCTGTCAGTTTAATCTGGTTCTATCAGTTTAATCTGGTTCTGTCAGTTTAATCTGGTTCTATCTGTTAATCTGGTTCTTACCGTCTTGGGTCTGTTTATTTTCCCTCCTGGAGGAGACATGTTGGTTCTGATCTGCAGCACGTGGACCGGAAGTCTTCTCTTCTGTGTTTCCGGGTCAGAACCAACATTCTGGGTCTTTACCGCCCCCTGCTGGTTCGTTTGGACCTCAGCTCTGTTTATCCTTTGGCCCGGCCTCAGG
>NW_013956502.1:0-1860 GCF_001266775.1 Austrofundulus limnaeus
CCACAGGACTGCCGCTCACTGGATGTTTTTTCTTTTTCGGACCGTTCTCTGTAAACCCTAGAGCAGTGATGCCAGCAGTCTAACTCAACATCAGTCAAATCTTATATCTGATATCTAAAAAGACATTTAAGGTTTCTTGAGTAATGATGTAATTGAATACTTGAATTGGATTTATGAGAGTAAATAAAGATTAGGTAAAAAAAGAAGTGTCATCCACATTGTTAAACCTGACATCATAGAGATATCTTAATTAACTAGTCATCAGGTTTGTCTTTATTTTCTTTAGTTTTCTGGTGTTTTCAGTGCTCACCTGTGTTTCTCTGCCCCGCCCTCTCTCACCTGTGTCAGCTCCAGGTGTGTCTTGTTGCCCTAATTAATTTGCCTTCATATTGTGTGTTGTGTGTTTGTCGGTTCGTTGTGTTGCTTCCCTCAGCCTGTGTCCTGTGTGTTCCTCATGGTTCAGTAAGTTCTGCTGCAGTGTCAGGTGTTTATTTTGGTTTCTAAATAAACTCTTTATTTTGGACTTTGGATCCTGCCTGCTCTCTGGGTCACTCTGACAAACCTCACACAATCTCTGGGATGTCCTGCGTTCCTAAAGGGACCCCGAAGGAAAAATAACTGTAAAAACTTTCTCATGTGCAGCAGATAGGTTTTCTTTTTTCTCTTTCCCCCCTTTTTTTAAATGAATGTGACCTGTTCAATGTTTTTTATGAGGACATCTTTTTTGTTGTCTGATATAGCTTTTATTATTAATGTATTAATGACAATATTTATTTATTTTATTTATTTAATTTTGAATGAAGTAGCTCTCCACAGTAAGTTGAAGCTGATTTAATGTCACAACGGCCTGCCATAGCACATCTGGACAGCACTCTGCAGGCTCCTTCAGTGTTCTCAGACGGTGTAATGTGAGAATTTGTCCAATCAGAAGCGGGATGCCCCCTGAAGCCCCGCCCCCTTCGTGTTTCTATTTATATAAAAGCAGCAGAGCTGTTTGACAGTTGTTCCACTCATCTAAAGGAGCAGAACCTTCGGAACCACCGGCTGATCAAAGCTTCAGCCTGACTCCAGAACTCCTCTGGGCTCTTCTGTCAGAACCCAGAACCCGACCAGAACTTTACTTTGTTTTTGTTTGTTTTAAACTTTGAATCAAATAAAAAGTTGACAGAAACCAAGATGACAGAAGGTGAGAACAAGGAAGCCGGCCTCGGGGAGGTGCCCCCCGGGGAGGTGCCCCCCGGGGAGGTGCCCCCCCAGCTCCCCGCGGAGGACAGGAGGGAGAACGGGGAGTGGAAGGCGGACCTGCCGGAGAACCCCGCGCCCCCCGGGGCGGAGGAGCCCGGCTTCGTGCACCCTGAAGGCGGCTGGGGCTGGGTGGTCATGCTGGCCTCCATGTGGTGCAACGGTTCGGTGTTCGGGATCCAGAACTCCTTCGGCCTGATGTTCCTGTCCCTGCTGCGGGAGTTCGGCTCCGAGCACGACTCGGACCTGCGCTTCAGGACGTGTGAGTACCGGTTCTGCTGCATTTCTCAGTTTGACTCATACTGGATCTGACGTAGTGACAAAATGTTCAAACAATGACAGCAACACATTTTTCATTATTTATCTATTTAAAGTTTTCCACTAACATTTTATTGTTAATTAACACACTGTTCTTAAATGTTCATAATTTTAACTAACTGTTAAATTAAAAAGTAAAGGGTAAATAAACACTGGAGGTTCAGGACTCAGTTTATCAGGTCAAACTCAGTGGAAGAATTTCATTTTTTCTGTATTTTTTGATTTAATAAAAACTTTGAACAGACAGGAGACTGCACTGAAAAAAATGATTTTTGGGTGTAGTAACATTTATTTAATTAT
>NW_013956503.1:0-1298 GCF_001266775.1 Austrofundulus limnaeus
TGTGTGTGTGTGTGTGTGTGTGTGTGTGTGTGTGTGTGTGTGTGTGTGTGTGTGTGTGTGTTCCTGTGTGAGTGCATATATTTCTGTGTGTGTGGATAATTATAGCTAGAGGTGCGTTTCACTTTGCATCCAGTTTTATTAACACGTCTCAGAACAATTGGCACTCGGGGGGACGTGAAGTCGCTCGTGAGCGTCGCACACTTGAACAAACACAGGAACACACACACAGGGACACACACTGGAACACACACACACTGTACATATAGGGACATGCAGAGGAAAACAAGCAGCACTTCATGTAATAATTATTTCTTCAGCCTCATTAGCTCAGAGGGACAGATGGAGACGACAGGACAGGGACTGAATCATGATGCTTCACAATCTGCTGGTTTTTTTTAAATATGTTTTTTTTCACAGACAGAATCAAATCTGTAAACGTCTCGTTCTGCTGCAAACTTAATTTCCATGTCTCTGTTAGCACAATCTCTGGGTAAACCCGCTTTGTTTCCTCAAACATAATAAAGGTTTAAAGTGGTTTAAAGGGTCCTAACCTTCCAACTCTTCTGTCTGAAAGCCTTCGGCAAGGTCTGGTATTTGTAGAAAACCTCCGTCTGACTGGACTCATTTCATCCTTTCTTGTAAAGATCAAACTTTATTTACACAAGGCTCATATAAAATTATGTTTTATCTGTTACAAGCTGGTGAAATGTCAGTTTTTATGAAGGTCAGGATGGGTTAGCTGTGTAACAGCAGGCAGGAGAGCAGAACAAACATGAAACTGAGCACAGGACAAGACTAAAATAAACTAATGATGGAACAAATCAAAGAAAATAAAACAGAATCAACCAAACATGAAACTGGAAAAACTCAAGTCAAAGAGTGAAGGTAAAGAAAAACTGCAACAAAAAGTCCAATGTTTCATCTGAAGACTTGTTTCTGTCTGGTTTCCTTCAGTTTTTACCTGCAGTGGACAACATTAGTTTGTTTCTTCAGGCCTGAAAACTGTCAGAAACAACTGGTTATTTTTACATTTCTCACCTCGTTTCTTCTTGTTTAATGAGCTGCTATGTTCAGCTTATAAAACCTAATTTAACCTTTTTCCAGGTTCTTTCTGTTTTTAGTCTCTGCTGGGTGTTGATACAGTGTGAGGTTCAGTTCTGTCTTATTTTCACTTAATAAACTGACTCAGTGTTAAAAGAGTTATCAGTGTAAACATAGTTTCAGTGTAAACATAGTTTCAGTGTAAACATAGTTTCAGTGTAAACGTAGTTTCAGTGTGAACGTAGTTTCAGTGTGAA
>NW_013956503.1:2298-2860 GCF_001266775.1 Austrofundulus limnaeus
GCCCTAAACCCTGCTGGACCCCTAAACCCTGCTAGACCTCTAAACCTTACTGGACCTCTAAACCCTGCTAAACCCCTAAACCCTGCTGGACCCCTAAACCCTGCTAGACCTCTAAACCTTACTGGACCTCTAAATCCTACTACACCCCTAAACCCTGCTGGACCCCTAAACCCTGCTGGACCCCTAAACTCTACTGGACCTCTAAACCCCTAAACCCTGCTGGACCCCTAAACCCTGCTGGACCCCTAAACCCTGCTAGACCTCTAAACCTTACTGGACCTCTAAATCCTACTACACCCCTAAACCCTGCTGGACCCCTAAACTCTACTGGACCTCTAAACCCCTAAACCCTGCTGGACCCCTAAACCCTGCTGGACCCCTAAACCCTGCTAGACCTCTAAACCTACTGGACCTCTAAACACCTAAACCCTGCTGGACCCCTAAACCCTGCTGGACCTCTAAATCCTACTGGACCTCTAAACACCTAAACCCTGCTGGACCCCTAAACCCTGCTGGACCTCTAAATCCTACTAAACCTCTAAACTCTACTGGACCTCTAAAC
>NW_013956504.1:0-871 GCF_001266775.1 Austrofundulus limnaeus
ACACACACACACACACACACACCAGCTTCTAGGGCGGTTCATTGTTCTTTGATAGAGGGGTTTATAGCTATATAGCAGCACAGAAGCTTCTTATTTACGAGTTAATTTAAATATGTCAGCAACAGAAGACTTGCTCATCCAGACTTAAATGTTGGAGCCAGAGACAGACCCAGAACCAGAATGAAGTTGGCCAAATTGTAGTTGGTAAGTTTAGAAAATGTCATAGAAAATAGAAAAATATGAACAAACAGAATAAAAAGATATTCTTGTAGCACCTCGACAGACTAAAGTCAAATTTTCTGAACTCCTAGAGTCTCCAAGTACACAACAAAATTCATTAAATGGCTAAAAAATGTGGATTTTGCATATGTCCCCTTAAAACGGTAAGTCACTCGCTGAGGGGAAATAAGTCAACCAGCACTTAGTCCAATACCCTGATGATGGTTTCCCTAGAAACCAGAGACATTTGTGTGACACAAGTGTTGAGCACATGCACACGTGTACACACTTAAATTTAGTATATGTCCGTACAATCCTCCACAGCGTTGTCATCTTTAGGGTTGCATAATAGTTTGCTGGATTGGCAATCCAGGAGCCCCACTGGTGGCGGCACCGATGACAGAAATGAGGGATATGGAGTCAGTAAGAGGTTTGCGTGTGTGTGTTGCACAGGGGTTGCTGGCTTTGAAAGCAGGCAAGGTAATGAAATATTCATGACTGCCAGAGCAGGGCTGTTCAGATGGATTCATTATGGGGGCTGGCCAGGTAATATAAGGACTGTCAAGGAAAACGCTACCAAAACAGTAGAAATAGTATCAGCTGAAAGCAGACTGTGTGTGTGTGTGTGTGTGTGTGTGTGTGTGTGTGTGTG
>NW_013956504.1:1871-2858 GCF_001266775.1 Austrofundulus limnaeus
ACACACACACACACACACACACACACACACACACACACACACACACACACACACACACACACACACCTTCCACTGACAGCTGCATTAATACTAAACATGAGTTACATCCAACAAACACTCTGTTTTTATTTTTTTTTCAGTCAAAGAGATGATGGACAGGAGGGGGGGTAGGAATGTGGATGGGGCCTCTGCTTACCAACCATCCTTTTCTGTGACTTTGATTAAAACTCATCCATCTCTTTCTTAAACAACTCATGAATATGCAGAAGAGGTAATAAGCCCTGGCTCAAAGCAACTGATTTGTCAATTGTCTGCATTTCATCAAGATGGAGTAACACCTCGAGGGTGCTATAATCGAAAGCTGTAAAAAAGAAGAGGGAGGAAAGAGCCCGTTCGCTATTAGATTGCAGCGTTATCTTAATCATTAGGCACTTCGGGAGCATAATTAACGACCTGACAAGAGCCGAGTAGAGGATTTGGAGTTGATTGGTTGTCGGAGGTGTTAAGCGAGAACACAGAATGCTAAGTCAGGGGAGGAATTCTGGGGAGAGAAAAGACCGTCTGATTCGCTTTCAAAAAGCAACTCGGCAGCAGCCATTAGGCTGTTTTAATTAAGCACAATTAGAGATGTGATTACAATGATGGGGTTTGATAACCAGCAATAAATCATTCATCCAAAAATGTTGTTAAAACAGAAGAGGAGAAAAAAATAGTAAGCCAGAAATAATGGGTGGAGGGAAAGCAAAACGTAGAGAATAAATGTGTGAAAGACGAGTGTCAGAGAAAGAAGAGAGGAAGTGAGAGAAAACGAGGAGCGTAGCTGGCAGGCTGCCACCAATTAGTTGGATGTGCTCGATTGCAGGAATTCTCTGGTGTCGTGACTCATGTTGACAGGTGTTCAGGGTGAATTATTTGTATTGGAGAGACTGAGTGTACACACACACACACACACACACACACACACACACACACACACACACACACACA
>NW_013956505.1:0-1054 GCF_001266775.1 Austrofundulus limnaeus
GGAGCTAGCAGCAGTTAGCCTAGCTGTGCTAACATGGAGAACAATGGCGGAGCTAGCAGCAGTTAGCCTAGCTGTGTTTATATGGAGAACAATGGCGGAGCTAGCTGCAGTTAGCCTAGCTGTGTTTATATGGAGAACAATGGCGGAGCTAGCTGCAGTTAGCCTAGCTGTGTTTATATGGAGAACAATGGCGGAGCTAGCAGCAGTTAGCCTGGCTGTGTTTATATGGAGAACAATGGCGGAGCTAGCAACAGTTAGCCTAGCTGTGTTTATATGGAGAACAATGGCGGAGCTAGCAGCAGTTAGCCTGGCTGTGCTAACAGGCTACAAACAATGAGCCACCATTTGCTGCTTCCCGCCCTCCTCGGAGCGGCCCCCTCCCCTCAGCTGAATCTGTGGAGGTTTAACCCGCTGCAGCGTTAATAAACACAGCGTCACTTATAAAATTATACATGTTTATTTTTATTCTCTGCACTGCTTTTGTTCAAACAGCGCTATATGCGATGGAAACGCAGAGTAACTACGGTCCCTATGCCTTTTCAATGTAGGGCTCAGACTATGTTCTGGAGAGGTCGGTTGCATAGAGAGGATCAGGCTATTTCTTGGTATTCAAACCCTAAAATGGGCGTTTCGTGTTTACAACAACACGGTGTAAACAACAACCCGGCTCGATATAAACAAATGATTGAGAATGACATGTTTACATCTTCACACAAACATCAGCTGATTGTTACAGCGGATATTATTGTTATTTTTCTACGCTTTTATCCCTGAAACACGTCAGGATAAATAAAACAAAGCATCATCTCCATATAAACCATCTAAAATCGGTTCCGGTGGAGGACAGACTGAGGTACTCACTGTTCAGGAGAACCAGGAAAGGTGAAGAAGACTCGGACTGGATCTCAGGTTTTACTGGGTTTTCGGGTTCTTGTTGCTGTTCAGAGCTAAAGCAGCGACCGGACTATTGTGTCGTTCACTGGTGTTCAAATGAACGAATCATTTGACTGAATGAACTGAACCGAATCATTTCATGAAACGATTCATTCAGTTC
>NW_013956505.1:2054-2858 GCF_001266775.1 Austrofundulus limnaeus
TGAACGAATCATTTGACTGAACGAACTGAACCGAATCACTTCATGAAACAATTCATTCAGTTCTCAGTAGTGTTGTGTCGTTCACTGGTGTTCAAATGAACGAATCATTTGACTGAACTAACTGAACCGAATCACTTCATGAAACGATTCATTCAGTTCTCAGTAGTGTTGTGTCGTTCACCGGTGTTCAAATGAACGAATCATTTGACTGAACGAACTGAACCGAATCACTTCATTAAGCGATTCCTTCAGTTCTCAGTAGTGTTGTGTCGTTCACTAGAGTTCAAATAAACGAATCATTTGACTGAACGAACTGAACCAAATCACTTCATGAAACGATTCATTCAGTTCTCAGTAGTGTTGTGTCGTTCACTGGTGTTCAAATGAACGAATCATTTGACTGAACGAACTGAACTGAATCACTTCATGAAACGATTCATTCAGTTCTCAGTAGTGTTGTGTCGTTCACCAGAGTTCAAATAAACGAATCATTTGACTGAACGAACTGAACCGAAACGAATCACTTCATGAAACGATTCCTTCAAGCAGTGTTGTGTCGTTCACCGGTGTTCAAATAAACGAATCATTTGACTGAACGAACTGAACCGAATCACTTCATGAAACGATTCATTCAGTTCTCTGTAGTGTTGTGTCATTCACTGGTGTTCAAATGAATGAATCATTTGACTGAACAAACTGAACCGAATCACTTCATGAAACGATTCATTCAGTTCTCAGTAGTGTTGTGTCGTTCACTGGTGTTCAAATGAAAGAATCATTTGCGTGAACGAAATGAATCGAATC
>NW_013956506.1:0-551 GCF_001266775.1 Austrofundulus limnaeus
CCCTTGTTTGGTTTAAACAGTTGCTAAGCCCGTTTTTTTTCCATTGCGCAATAATGGGCGGTACCTGACGTCACTACGTGACATTAAAGGAGTACGTCGGTGGTTTCAGCTCCTGCTTGTGACATGTCCGTGGAGAGGAGCGTGTTGATGAAGGTGTTATACACTTCTTCTTCTTCTTCTTCACTGTGGACGTTTTTAATCTTCTCTTTGTTCTGGACTTCTGCTCAAGGTAAAACACTAATATTTTACTCTCAGCTAACTGTTACTGATAACTTTGTTCAGACAAAGTGAGTTCTGTTTGTTGCTGGTAAACCGGTGATGATTCGGCAGCCAAGTGTCCATAAGTTAGTTTAAATGTTTTAATATTAGTTTAAAAGTTTTACAAACCTGCCCGAATTGACAATCAGCTGTTCTGTTAACCTGATCGTAATTTAAGAGTTTACCCACGTTGTGTTTAAAAATGACGAATATGGTTTATTTTTTTAAATATTTGATTCACGGTTTATGCTGACAAAAATTGTCTGTTGCTTAGCAACAACAGCATCCAGGGT
>NW_013956506.1:1451-2442 GCF_001266775.1 Austrofundulus limnaeus
GGGTCCAAACTGAGATTAAAGTTGAGATTCTGGTTTACTGAAATGTTTTTTATTTATTTCTGTTGTTTCAGACCCAAACTTTGTCAGCACCACACCATCAGAACCACCAGAGAACAGAAATCTCATCACTCCTGACCCGCAGGACGAGCTGGACGGTACCGGTGAGTCAGCAGGAGGAAAACAGACGTCTTCAGTTCAAATGAAGGTTTCTGTCTGTATGGTTTGTCTGACTCTTGCTCTGGTTTTATTTCAGCTGGGTCCAGGAGTCGTGCCGTCCTCACAGTGACTCTCCTCTTCTTCATATTGTTCTGTATCGGTTTCCTGTGCAAAGGTTCCTGTCACAACAAAGAACAAAAAGTAAACGATGAATCTGAAACTGTTTACATCTTTGTTTTCAGTTGAAATCATCAAATCACTCAGTAAACTTTTTTTGTCCTCTAAGGGTTCAGATCCTGAATCTGGTGCCTCTCCCCCGCCCCTGCTGCCTTGCTCAAAGGCAGAAAAAGGCTCTGCAGGATCACATCAGCTGGACTCTCTTAGCTGCACAGATTTCTGACTTGAAGTGAGTCCTGACCCGACGAGACTGCACGGCTGACCTCAGGTGAGGCGTCCCGTCAGTTAACCACCTGTGATGATCCGAGCCCCGAGGAGAACCCCGATGTTCCGAGCCCCGAGGGGAACCCTGATGATCCGAGCCCCGAGGAGAACCCTGATGATCCGAGCCCCGTGGAAAATTCCGATGTTCCGAGCCCCGAGGAGAACGATCCGAGCCCCGAGGAGAACCCTGATGATCCGAGCCCCGTGGAGAATTCCGATGTTCCGAGCCCCGAGGAGAACGATCCGAGCCCCGAGGAGAACCCTGATGATCCGAGCCCCGAGGAGAACCCTGATGATCCGAGCCCCGAGGAGAACGATCCGAGCCCCGAGGAGAACCCTGATGATCCAAGCCCCGAGGAGAACGATCCGAGCCCCGAGGAGAACGATCCGAGCC
>NW_013956506.1:3442-3758 GCF_001266775.1 Austrofundulus limnaeus
GATTTCTGTTCTCTGGTGGTTCTGATGGTGTGGTGCTGACAAAGTTTGGGTCTGAAACAACAGAAATAAATAAAAACATTTCAGTAAACCAGAATCTCAACTTTAATCTCAGTTTGGACCCGTTCACTCACCGACGAGCAGCAGAACCTCTGCGTCGATCTTCAGGTTCGGGATGAAACATCTGAACTTGCCGTTGTCCTCCAGTGTCACGTTCCTGAGCCTCAGGGACACGTCTCCGTGTCTCAGTCCCTCGGAGGACAGGGACGTCCTCTGGATGTACGACGCCATCATTATGTCCCGGTCCGGACTCTGGAAC
>NW_013956507.1:0-1186 GCF_001266775.1 Austrofundulus limnaeus
GCAGCTAGGCTGTTTATGTTTTTTTATGGATCGGTTGAATGTTGATCAAAGCATATATTTTTTCTTTTCTTCTTTTTTTGTCATTTAGATTTCACTGTAATATTTCTACAGTACGTGTCTGTCCTGGTGTTACTGCAGTCATGACTGACACGTGTAAACAACATCATGTAAGTCTTCTTAAATCTGTGTTAAAAATTCAACCATCTTGGGTTTTAATTAATATAGATTTCAGTCAGAAACAAGCCTTCTTCCTCACTGACAGCAGGTTTCTTCTGTTTCTTTTTATCAACAGGACATGTGTTACAATGGAGAACAAGAAGAAAATCAGATGACAAACATAAAGACTGAACCTTGTGATAAAACACATTTCACACATGGATTTATTCCAAAGCAGTGTTTTACAAGAAGTGTGTTCAATGTGGGAAAATGTCAATCCATTTAAACTGTATAACATGATTTAAAATGTGGGATTGATGGTGCATGTATAAATCAACTCTCATTGGTTATAGAGGGTTTAATATCCACAGTTTTATCATGGTTGTTTACACTCTGCACCATTTTGTCTTCCACTTCTGCTATTTGAACAATCTAATAAGCTTAAACATGCCAAGATATTTAAAAGCTACAAGAACCAAATCATTTTTAATCAGTGAGTACATTAAGTTTTTTAACAACTACTTGACTTTTGTACATAGTAGCTCATAATAATATTAATATGAAAAACACAATTGAAAATAACATTAGGTGCAATCTCATTCGATTTTGTGAAATGTCACATTATGAAAGACACTTGGAGACAACTACGTCAAATTTTAGCTCAATATCTGTAAAACTGGCTGAGTAATTGACACTTTAGTGTTGGATAATGTAGATTAGCTGTGGCTGCCATCTTGGATTGGATTGTCTCCTAAAGTTAATCAGTTGTTGTCCATCCATTGATTACGTTCTGAAAGTTTCATTAAAATCTCCCCAGCGATTCATGGGATATTTTACTAACAGACAAACAAGGTTAACTATGGCTCAAGTTTTAAGCAAAGTCGTGGTGCAATGATTAGCACTTGGAGCATGTGTTGTGAATGAATCTCAGCTATGCTCACACCAAAATTTAGCGTAATACCTGAAAAACTCGCTGAATTATAGCCATGTTTTTATTTTTTAAATTCAGTGGGCTGTGGAAGCCTTTTTG
>NW_013956507.1:2186-2858 GCF_001266775.1 Austrofundulus limnaeus
GACCAGTTTATGTCCAGTTCAGCCTTTGAATCCAGAGTGTTTCTAATTGATATGGACTCTGGTTTCAAGCAAATTAATATTTTTAATTTTTATTTTTATTTGTTTATTTTTCTGATTGTTTTTAAGTAAATGCAGCTGAGCTTTGCCGGCACTAATTACAACCACACCTCTGTTCTGATTTCAAACACACCTTCTGATTATATCAAACATGCTGTTTACCTGAGTCATTCATGTCTTCTCATCCTGTCTTGCATCATCATCCGGCTTCTGTCATTTCTTCTAAAGTATCGGTTTAGAAACTTTAGGCTTTGATGCAGTCTAGACTTTAAGGTGGCGGCTTGTTGTGTAATGATGGGCTTAACAGGACAGAACTCTTGGATTACGATGTAAAACATCCGTTAGACCCCATTTGGTGAAGAGTTTTCAGACAAGCAGCTGTTCTCTGGAGATGCAGATGATAAAAATGTCTTATTAAACTAACACGTGCTGAGATTTTATTTATTTTCTTGGGACCACAACTGTCTTGTTGCTGATGCCGTCAGTGCTCACCTCATCCTCTGGCTTCCCATCCCAGCAGGTCCTGTGCCAGTAAGATGCAGCTACAACTGTGCTGACCAGCAGCAGCTCAACAAGTCACAACCCAGAGCATCTGATCCACAGTACGTCTGCATC
>NW_013956508.1:0-1671 GCF_001266775.1 Austrofundulus limnaeus
CAGTTTATATGGATAGTTTTATTTTTTACAATAACAAGCTGCAATGAAAACAAGCAGAAATGAAGTAAAAGGAACAACTTTATACTTCTTGACTTTTTATAAATGTAAGAAGTAAAAAGTACGCTGAAAAATAATTACTTAAGTACAGATACCATAAAATCCTACTGCAGTACAGTAACAAAGTATTTGTACTTAGTTTACAGCTCTGCTGGTCCCAGTGAGACCTGGTCAGGGTGTTTGGACTTACAGTCCAGAGGCAGACTGTCAGCAGGTGCAGGGCTGTGGTTCTGGTTCTGATAAGACTCCGGGTCAAACAGGTTCTGATCTGTAAACTGTAAATCATTGTTCTGTAGTGATGATAAAAAGTTTATCTTATCTGAATCTGTTAGAATTAAATGTAATCAGAGGCTTTTATTTTGAAATCCCTGACACTGTTTCTCTGCAGTTTGTGTCTCAGTTAAAACCTTCAGACTGAAATAAAACAAGAAGAAATTAAATCAACTTGACTTTAATTTTAATCACATCACAGAGAACAGGAAGTCACATGCTCACAAACAGGAAACTACTATCTCTTCAGCCAATCAGGTTTCAGAACAGTTCTCTGAGTTGGTTGGCTTTTCAGGACTTTTATTTTGATAGTTTCAGTTAGCATTTAACTAGACAAACAGATTTATTTTGAAATATAAATACCTTGTAAACATTAACACAGAAAACAACAACAACCAATCAGGAAGCAGGACCCTGTGGTTATGGCCCCGCCCCTTTAGCCCGCCACACGGTAGTTGGCGTGAAACTCTGGCTGGATGTCGCAGACACGTCGCAGCAGGTCGTTCAGCACCGCCTCCCGGTTACCACGGTAACTCTCCTGGATACGAGCCATCCTCTCAGCCGTGTCGCGGTCCACCTCTACTGCACTGTTACCATGGGAACCAAGAGCCTGGGAGGGGCATCAGAATAAGAGGAGGGGCTTGTTAGGAAGGRGAGGAGCATCAGAATAAGAGGAGGAGCATGTTAAAAAGGGGCGGGGCCTGATGGCAGCACAGGAACTCACAGCTGCCTCCTTGGTCTTGAACTCCTTCTCCCTCTGCAGGCGGTACTGTTCGATCTCAGCCTGCGCCTCCTCCTTGGCCTGCTTCAGGCGCCGGTTCTTACCTGCACACATCACATGACGCGCACACACACACACACACACAGACACACACACCATCAGACTGATGGGGGCGGGACTTCCTGTCCTGAAGGTTGGACCACACTCCAGTTCTTAAACTGGAGTGTGGTCCAACCTTCAGGCCTAAGGACTGAGACTCGTCAGCCTCCTTTATACTGAATTTATTTTTATAGATTTATACTATTTCTACAGATTTATACTATTTCTACAGATTTATATGATTTCTACAGATTTATACTATTTCTACAGATTTATACTATTTCTACAGATTTATATTATTTCTACAGATTTATACTATTTCTACAGATTTATATTATTTCTACAGATTTATACTATTTCTACAGATTTATGTCAGACTTCATGTTTCTTGGAGGTGTGTACTAATGGAGGTACTGATGGAGGTACTGATGGAGGTACTGATGGAGGTATGTACTGATGGAGGTGTGTACTGATGGAGGTGTGTACTGATGGAGGTGTGTACTGATGGAGGTGTGTACTGATGG
>NW_013956509.1:0-568 GCF_001266775.1 Austrofundulus limnaeus
TTTCAGGACCCCACCTTGATGTTTCGGGACCCCACTTTGGGTCCCGACCCCAACTTTGGGAAACACTGTTCTATGGAACCTCCTTGTATAGAACCCTGTGCAACCCCGCCTAGTGGTGGGATGCTGTCATTTCACGGGTAAAATAATCGACATGCATTATGGGAGATGTAGTTTATGATCAATTCAGGATTTAAAGCGTTATACCCTTATTTTAAGACAATCGTACGCATTTGAAGCGCTCTTGGGGCCACGTAAACTTTTGTGGCGGGCCACTATCCTTGATTTCGACAAAATGGACACAGCTATAAATACAAAAACCTGTATATATGCATGGCAACACTGGTGCTCAGGATTCATACTGTATTTTCTCATTCACCAGCTGCCACCTGCTTTTATTAATCTTGCAGTAAATTCAGCAATAAAACTAGTATTTTCTAGCCGTTAGAAATATTTGCACAGACCAGGGATCTGCAAACATATAGGTCTACAGACCCTCTAAAGTGGCTCCTTGTAAATGTAACAAAAAACAACTTGAACTGTTTTCTTTTTACAACATAAACGTTTAGCT
>NW_013956509.1:1568-2856 GCF_001266775.1 Austrofundulus limnaeus
TTTTTTTTTTTTTTTTTTTTTTTTTTTTTTTTTTTTTTCTTTTTTTTTTTCCCCCCCCCCCCCCCCCCCCCCCCCCCCCACACACACACACAAACAAGCCTTTTCACTACTTTGGACTTAGCTGCTCTGTACTTTTAAACTTTGACTATTATTTTTACTTTTAGCATGTAGCTACTATTTTAGCTTATGCAACATTTTATTGGTTTTAATTTTTGTGAGATAATATTTTAAATTGTTTTTATATTTTCTTATGTTTAATTAGATTTTTATTCATTGACTTGTCTGACCATTTTCTTAAAGTACAACATGAACAAATTTGATTTATTAGACTTTGGGTCAGTGCTTTTCTATGTTTTTTTTAGTAAGTGTTCAGTTTTCCTTTTGCTCTAAGCTTCTTCTAGCTTTAGCTATAATGTTTTTCTTCTTTTAGTTAATAGTTTTTAGCTTTCTAATTGTTCTAAGTCTCATTTAGGTAGTGTTTTGCTTATTTTAGCTAATGTTTTGCTAATTTTAGCTAATGTTTTTGCCAGTTTAGCTGTAACTACATTTTGCTACTTTAGTCTTGAACAACCATCAGCATTTCTTGTCACTTTTAGCTTAAACAACTCAATTATGGCTCCATAGTCTGATTTCCTGTCTGTGATTCTTTTTCAGGTCAGGATATAATTACATGGTTGACCCAAAAGTACAACATCAGTGAGGAGGGTAGGTGCACATCTGCTCCTGTGTGAACAGCTGAGTGAGTGTGAACTTCTGTGTGAGTGTGAACATCTGTGTGAGTGTGTGAACAGCTGGATGTGTGTGAACAGCTGTGTGAGTGTGAACAGCTGTGTGAGTGTGAACAGCTGTGTGAGTGTGTGAACAGCTGGATGTGTGTGAACAGCTGTGTGAGTGTGAACAGCTGTGTGAGTGTGAACAGCTGTGTGAGTGTGTGAACAGCTGGATGTGTGTGAACAGCTGTGTGAGTGTGAACAGCTGGGTGTGTGAACAACTGTGTGTGTATGAACAGCTGTCTGTGTGAACAGCTGTGAGTGTGAACAGCTGGATGTGTGTGAACAGCTGGATGTGTGTGAACAGCTGTGTGTGTGTGAACAGCAGGATGTGTGTGAACATCTGTGTGAGTGTGAACAGCTGTGAGTGTGAACAGCTGGATGTGTGTGAACATCTGTGTGAGTGTGAACAGCTGGATGTGTGTGAACATCTGTGTGAGTGTGAACAGCTGGATGTGTGTGAACATCTGTGTGAGTGTGAACAGCTGTGAGTGTGAACAGCTGGATGTGTGTGAACA
>NW_013956510.1:0-1088 GCF_001266775.1 Austrofundulus limnaeus
TTGGACATTATTAGACATTACTGGACATTATTGGACATTATTAGACATTACTGGACATTATTGGACATTACTGAACATTATTGGACATTATTAGACATTATTGGACATTAATAGACATTACTGGACATTACTGGACATTATTGGACATTACTGAACATTATTGGACATTATTAGACATTATTGGACATTAATAGACATTACTGGACATTACTGGACATTATTGGACATTACTTGACATTATTGGACATTATTAGACATTACTGGACATTATTGGACATTATTAGACATTACTGGACATTATTGGACATTACTGAACATTATTGGACATTATTGGACATTATTAGACATTATTGGACATTAATAGACATTACTGGACATTACTGGACATTATTGGACATTACTGGACATTACTGGACATTATTGGACATTATTAGACATTACTGGACATTATTGGACATTATTAGACATTACTGGACATTACTGAACATTATTGGACATTATTAGACATTATTGGACATTAATAGACATTACTGGACATTACTGGACATTACTGGACATTATTAGACATTACTGGACATTATTGGACATTATTGGACATTATTAGACATTACTGGACATTAGACATTATTGGACATTATTGGACATTACTGGACATTACTGGACATTATTGGACATTATTAGACATTACTGGACATTATTGGACATTATTAGACATTATTTAACATTATTGGACATTATTGGACATTATTAGACATTACTGGACATTATTAGACATTACTGGACATTATTGGACATTATTGGACATTATTAGACATTACTGGACATTATTAGACATTATTAGACATTATTGGACATTATTGGACATTATTGGACATTACTGGACATTATTGGACATTACTGGACATTATTGGTCATTATTGGACATTATTAGACATTACTGGACATTATTAGACATTATTAGACATTATTGGACATTATTAGACATTATTGGACATTATTAGACATTACTGGACATTATTGGACATTACTGGATATTATTAGACATTATTGGACATTACTGGATATTATTAGACATTATTGGACATTAC
>NW_013956510.1:2088-2854 GCF_001266775.1 Austrofundulus limnaeus
GAACTACATAGACTATAAAATCCTACTTTTATACCCACTAACACAATGTAATAAGCTCAAATGTGTTTATTAACACTCAATGCCAATGATAACATGATAGAAACAGAGACAGTAAATGGTTCCAATGTCCATCTGTATTTAAAATGTTCATTATTTTTTTAAATCAGCGGTGTCCAAAGTCAGTCCTCAAGGGTTGGTGTCCTGCATGTTTTAGGAGCTGTTCTGGTTCAACACAGCTGAACCTAAGGAGTGCAGAATTTGTAAACCTCTGCAGACCTTGATGGCATACTGCAATATCAAGTTTTGACCAAAACAACTATATTTCTATTGTTATCAGCATTCTGGTTCAAATCTTTTGTATGGAAGGTGGTGGCTTATATGCATTAAAAAAATAGTTTAATCTAATTTGTGTAAATTTTAGATCTCAGCTTCATATGTTTTGTAAATGTTTGAATCCATTTCCATTTATCCACTTTCTAGATATATTTTACAGTGCAGAGAATCCAAAATTTTAGTGTTTTTTGTTTTCAAAGTTGTTTCAGAAACTGACAACTAAACAGGAACTTTATCTGCTCTGTTCACATTCTTATATTGTTCCCGTCTGTCACATGCTGACGGGTGAGTCGAACTTACAGTTAAGAATCCATCAACCAGACTGGATCTATGTTATCATTTTTAATTTAACTTATTTTTGTGAATAAGTCATTCAGGTGTAGTAAGTAAATACAGGAATAAACTGAGATGAGAAACACAAAAGAAGCCTTAC
>NW_013956511.1:0-435 GCF_001266775.1 Austrofundulus limnaeus
AGCTCTCACTGGAGCGGTTTGCAGTGTGAAGCCAATGGGATGAGGATCAGTGCCTCCAAATCAGAGACCATTTTCTTGAGCCAACAGAAGGGTAGGGTGCCTTCTCTGGGTCAGGAAAGAGGTCCTGCCGCGAGTGGAGGAGTTTAAGTATCTCGGGGTCTTGTTCACGAATGAAAGAAGAATGGAGCGTGAGATTGATAGGCGGGTTGGTGCTGCGTCTGCAGTGATACCGGTGCTGTACCGATCTGTCGTGGTGAAGCGAGAGCTGAGCCAGAAGGCAAAGCTCTTGATTCACTGGTTGGTCTACGTTCCCACCCTCATCTATAGTCATGAGCTTTGGGTAGTGACCGAAAGAACGAGATCGCGGATACAAGCGGTCAAAATGAGTATCCTTCGCGGGGTGTCTGGGCTCTCCTTTAGAGATAGAGTGGACTC
>NW_013956511.1:2126-3001 GCF_001266775.1 Austrofundulus limnaeus
TAATCCTCTGAACAAAGACAACTTCCTGAAGTTTCTGCTTTCAGATTTTATGACATCACTTGTTTCCAATGTTGGGTTTGAGGTCCCATAGATGGTCCTGCAACAAGGAGTTAAAGGTCATGAAATTAATGAGGAAATTTTTGTGAAACTAACATTTTATTTTTTTCTTGTTCTCTTCTATATGTCACTATTACCAATTTCTGCTGTTATAAAGTTTCTTTTTAATTATTTGTCAAGTATATCTGAATAAAAACCCAGAGTTTAACTTCCAGAATTAAAGTGTTTTAAAGATTTGTGTATTTAACTTGTTTCATAGCTGCACTGAAAGAACATTTATCATTTTTATATAATGTAGTTTTAGTCAGAGAAACAGAGCAACATAATTCTTTAAAAACACAAAATTTCTGCCACACAACATAAATTACACAATTTTTATTTTTATTGATCAAAAATACAGAAAAATACCCTTCACATTTTACAGATATGTTTCATTTACCACTTTACCACAAGTTAATATGAAAGTCGCATCAAACATAAAGATGATGAATAACTGGATAAAAGTAAAACTGACTGATGAAGAGGAAGTAGAAACAAACTGATGAAATATGACTTTAACAAGAATCATGCTGGGTTTTCTCTGTGAAATCAGCTGTTTTTTAATTCATCCTGAACAATATTTTATTCATAATGTTCCTCATGGTGGAACTAATATTACAACTTTTTAGGCAGCACAATGGCTCAGTGGTTAGCGCCGACGCCTCACAGCAAGAAGGTGGTTCGATCACCGGTTTGGATCTGGGGTCTTTCTGTGCGGAGTTTGCTGTTCTCCTCATGCTTCCATGGGTTTTCTCCAGGTACAGTACTCTGGTTTCCCC
>NW_013956511.1:4001-4545 GCF_001266775.1 Austrofundulus limnaeus
CTCTTAGTCACATGACAAATGTCAACCAGGATGTTTTATTAGTTCGTCTCCAGCAGGTGGAACTGTCAGGTAATCTCTAAAAGCTTCAGAAGTTCATTCCGATGAAAACCTGTAAAACAGGATTTGACCCACATGCAGCTAAAATGATGAGTGTTCTGCTGTTTCTATAACAAATTGAGTCCACAGAACATAGACGGATGGGCAGAGGTCCAGAGGGTTGGGACCTTCACAGTCCAGAGCAGAACACTGAGTTCTGGATCCAAAGCAAACAGATCAGTAAAAGTGAGACATGAGAAGTCTTGGAGGACCTGTTCAGAAGGTCAGCAGCTGAGGTTTGGACCAGCTGCAGACCATCCAAAGAATATTTCCTCCTGAGGTGGGTCAGACTAGAATTACAGGAGTCGGAAATAAAAGCACAAACAGCCTCAATTTGATGGATTTCATGTTTTAATGATAAAAAACAGAATGTCTACGCTTTTATTTCTGCTTAGAGGTTTTTTTTTAAACAAAATTTTTAAAAAACTAGATACCGCATAGCGGTAAA
>NW_013956512.1:0-445 GCF_001266775.1 Austrofundulus limnaeus
ACATAATTCACATAGTGCATAATTCACAGCACATAATTCACATAGTGCATAATTCACATACAGTAGTACATAATTCACATAGTACGTAATTCACATAGTGCATAATTCACATAGTACATAATTCACATACAGTAGTACATAATTCACATAGTACATAATTCACATACAGTAGTACATAATTCACACAGTGCATAATTCGCATAGTAGATAATTCACATAGCACATAATTCACATACTGTAGTACATAATTCACATGGTGCATAATTCACATGGTGCATAATTCACATACAGTAGTACATATTTCACATAGTACGTAATTCACATAGTGCATAATTCACATAGTACATAATTCACATACAGTAGTACATAATTCACATACAGTAGTACATAATTCACATAGTACATAATTCACATAGTGCATAATTCACATAGTACATAATTCACA
>NW_013956512.1:2908-3237 GCF_001266775.1 Austrofundulus limnaeus
GTAGTACATAATTCACATGGTGCATAATTCACATGGTGCATAATTCACATACAGTAGTACATAATTCACATAGTACGTAATTCACATAGTGCATAATTCACATAATACATAATTCACATAGTGCATAATTCACATAGTACATAATTCGCATAGTGCATAATTCTCATAGTACATAATTCACATACAGTAGTACATAATTCACATAGTACATAATTCACATACAGTAGTACATAATTCACATAGTACATAATTCACATAGTGCATAATTCACATAGTACATAATTCACAGCACATAATTCACATACAGTAGTACATAATTCACATAGTAC
>NW_013956512.1:5675-6238 GCF_001266775.1 Austrofundulus limnaeus
TAATTCACATACAGTAGTACATAGTTCACATAGTACATAATTCACAGCACATAATTCACATACAGTAGTACATAATTCACATAGTACATAATTCACAGCACATAATTCACATACAGTAGTACATAATTCACATAGTACATAATTCACATAGTGCATAATTCACATAGTACATAATTCACAGCACATAATTCACATAGTTTATAATTCACATACAGTAGTACATAATTCACATAGTGCATAATTCACATAATACATAATTCACATAGTGCATAATTCACATAGTGCATAATTCACATAGTGCATAATTCACATAGTACATAATTCACAGCACATAATTCACATACAGTAGTAATTCACATACAGTAGTACATAATTCACATAGTACATAATTCACAGCACATAATTCACATACAGTAGTACATAATTCACATAGTACATAATTCACAGCACATAATTCACATAGTACATAATTCACATACAGTAGTACATAATTCACATAGTACATAATTCACAGCACATAATTCACATACAGTAGTACATAATTCACATAGTACATAATTCAC
>NW_013956512.1:7238-7755 GCF_001266775.1 Austrofundulus limnaeus
TAATTCACATAGTGCATAATTCACATAGTACATAATTCACAGCACATAATTCACATACAGTAGTACATAATTGACATAGTACATAATTCACAGCACATAATTCACATAGTACATAATTCACATACAGTAGTACATAATTCACATAGTACATAATGCACAGCACATAATTCACATACAGTAGTACATAATTCACATAGTACATAATTCACAGCACATAATTCACATACAATAGTACATAATTCACATAGTACATAATTCACAGCACATAATTCACATAGTACATAATTCACATACAGTAGTACATAATTCACATAGTACATAATTCACAGCACATAATTCACATACAGTAGTACATAATTCACATAGTACATAATTCACAGCACATAATTCACATACAATAGTACTAAATTCACATAGTACATAATTCACATACAGTAGTACATAATTCACATAGTACATAATTCACAGCACATAATTCACATACAGTAGTACATAATTCACATAGTACATAATTCAC
>NW_013956513.1:0-1853 GCF_001266775.1 Austrofundulus limnaeus
GTCACTAATCTGTCGTCTCTGTCCTCAGAGGACGTCACTCCCATCCCGTCAGACTCCACCAGGAGGAAGGGCGGTCGTCGTGGTCGCCGTCTGTAAACAGCTGGAACCTTTCACAATAAAAGCTCAAATAAAGTCTGGCTCACTCTCTGGTGTTCAGCTTCAACTTTATTCATGCAGAAAATAAAAACAAATAAAGGCAACATTAAAGCTTAAGGTCAAAGGTCACTCCTGGCTCGCTGCTCCCTCCTCGTCCACAGAGGGGGCGGAGTCTCCATCATAGATGATGTCCTCAGAGGGGGCGGGGTCTCCGTCATTGATGATGTCCTCAGAGGGGGCGGAGTCTCCATCATAGATGATGTCCTCAGAGGGGGCGGAGTCTCCATCATAGATGATGTCCTCAGAGGGGGCGGAGTCTCTGTCATTGATGATGTCCTCAGAGGGGGCGGAGTCTCCATCATGGATGATGTCCTCAGAGGGGGCGGAGTCTCCATCATAGATGACGTCCTCAGAGGGGGCGGAGTCTCCGTCATAGATGATGTCCTCAGGGTTTGGAGCTGGAGGACAGAAGTCCTCATCAGGAAGGATCTTCTGAAAGATGGCCTCTGCCTGGAGACGAGAAGGGGGAGGAGCTTACAGCTGCAGGGCTCTGGAGGAGGGGTTTCTGAGGACTCACCTGTCTGATGGAGCGTTCATGGCTCAGACTAACATCTGGACCAGAACACATGAAGACGTTACAGGGCAGCTGGTGACCGCTGTCCTCCAGCGCCGAGCCGTCGGCCATGTTGAAGTACAAGCACCAGAGGACGAATGGACGTCCGTCTGAGGACAGACGAGACAGAAACACAGCTGTGTGAAGAAAGAGGCGTGGCCTAACGCCAAGTTCAACCCTCCAATCAGAAACTAAACCATCCTTACAACTCAAAGATGAGTGTGTGTGTGACTGACCACGCTCTTCAGACTCTGCTGTGTGAAACATCCTGGTTACCACCGGCGACAGGTCCTGGTGGGCGGAGTTAACTGACKGACAGGTGAGGTGAACCAGGTCTGAAAACAAAGGTCATGTTGAGGAACGTTACAGGAAGTGTGTTTGACCACTTCCTGTTTACTGATCTGATGCTAACATGGAGCTGTTGAACACATATATAAAGGCTAGATGAGTCAGTCTGCAGTGTCCTCACAGGGCGGCCATCTTGGGACAGTCAGCAACACAAACTAGCTGTGATTTACACAAAATATATGTTTAGTTAGGGCTAATTAAGGCTAATATTAGCATGTCAAATATAAAATATATAAAACAGTATTCTTTCATATTAAATACCACTGTTAGTACTATTTAGTACTATTTTTTTATAGACTTGTGTATAATTTTGATGTATATTTTTATTTGTAAATACCTAAATGTATTCTGTGTATATATTAATATTACTTTACCTATTAAAATAACATAATTATTATATAATTGTTTGTTCCTTAATTTCATTAAAAACATAAATTCAATTTAATTAAAATACAAATAAATGAAAGGAATCAGAAGAAGACAAAATTTTATATCTTTTATCTCAAATAAATTAATTATAAGAACATCTATTATAATAAGTTATTTTATAACAACATGTCTCACCTTAACATTAAATAATCTGTTTGACCAGGTTATGTTTATTTAAATAATAAATACACCAAACACACTGTGGGCCTGCTTCCTGTGCCAAGATGGCCGCCTTACGGATTACTTATCTAGTCTTTATATATCTATAGATATGACTTATCTAGTCTTTATATATATCTATAGGGATGATTATCTAGTCTTTATATATCTATAGGTATGACTTATCTAGTCTTTATATATCTATAGG
>NW_013956514.1:0-1506 GCF_001266775.1 Austrofundulus limnaeus
GTACTTATTGGCATGAACACCCTGGAACCATTGTATGAACAACACCTTGGCAGTGACCATGTTAATTTTATGCCCTTTGCCCAAGGGTATCGAGCAGTCCTGAAGCTGCTACAGTTAAAGCACCAGCAAAATAAATCAGGCAATGCAGGAATTTGTCGGCTGTTGAGCACCACTCCAGTTCTTGTCCCAGCTGGCCAGACTATGGTTCTGGAGGGTTCTGTTAAAATCACCCCTCCATCTGCAAGTAAGTGGGCCATTATTGAACATCCCAGTTCATCTCTGCCAGGGGGTTTGTGTGTCCAAAGCTGTCTAATAACCCTGCCACAACATTCACCAAATAAAGTTCCTGTAATCATGAAGAATGAATCAGGTCAAGATGTGTTTATTTCCCCTTTGACCATTATTGCAGACATTGGGTCAGCACCCACCATTCTGTCACAGCAAATTACTTCTCAAAAAGCACAACAGACAACTTTGGAGTTCAACTTTGGAGATTCTCCCATTCCACCTAAGTGGAAAGAACACATTATTAACAAACTGAACAGTATGCCTGAAGTATTCTCCCATCATGATATGGATT
Organism: Austrofundulus limnaeus; assembly: GCF_001266775.1. NCBI lineage: Eukaryota > Metazoa > Chordata > Actinopteri > Cyprinodontiformes > Rivulidae > Austrofundulus > Austrofundulus limnaeus. Next base: position 581 of record NW_013956514.1, read on the forward strand.
TTGGCTGTACAGATGCTGTTCAGCATAACATCAAACTTCATGATGAGACACCTTTTAAACAAAGAACAAGGCCAATCCATCCCCAAGATCTGGAAGCAGTCCGAGAACATCTGAGGGACCTGCTTGAAGCTGGCATCATAAGAGAGTCCAAATCACCATTCTCATCTCCAATAGTGGTTGTTCGAAAACGTAACGGTTCCATCCGGCTATGCGTAGATTACAGAAAACTTAATCTCCAAACTATTAAAGATGCATATGCCCTTCCTAATTTGGAGGAATCATTTTCAGCCTTGACAGGGTCCAAGTGGTTCACTGTGTTGGACTTAAAATCTGGATATTACCAGATAGAGATGGCAGAAGAAGATAAAGCTAAAACAGCTTTTGTAACCCCCCTTGGATTCTGGGAGTGGAACAGAATGCCACAAGGAATCACAAATGCACCCAGCACGTTTCAGCGGCTAATGGAAAGGTGCATGGGAGATCTGCATCTTAATGAAGTCCTCGTTTTTCTTGACGACCTCATAATCTTTTCTGCTACTCTGGAGGAGCATGAGGAACGGCTGCTGCGGGTGCTCTCCCGATTGAAGCAGTTTGGATTAAAGCTCTCACCAGAGAAATGTAAGTTCTTTCAATCTTCTGTTCGTTATTTGGGACATGTTGTTTCTGAAAAGGGAGTAGAAACTGATCCAGAAAAGATTGAAGTTTTAAAATCCTGGCCAGTCCCCCGCAACCTTAAAAAGTTGCGATCTTTTCTGGGTTTTGCCGGATATTACAGAAGATTTATTAAAGACTATGCTGCTGTCGTCAAACCATTGAATGAGCTAACTCGTGGTTACGCTCCTGCCCGTAAATCTGCAAAAATAAAGAAACCAGAAAGGAAGTACTCTGATCCAAAGCAATCCTTTGGAGAAAAATGGACTAGCTAT
>NW_013956514.1:2506-2852 GCF_001266775.1 Austrofundulus limnaeus
ACCCCGTACCATCCACGAGGAAATCCAGTTGAGCGCTTCAATCGCACCCTGCTCAGTATGCTGGGGACCCTGGAGGGTAAGCAAAAGTCAAAATGGCGGGAATATGTCAAGCCTTTAGTGCATGCATACAACTGTACTAAAAGTGAGGTGACAGGGTTCACACCCTATGAACTTATGTTTGGCCGGTGTCCTCGTCTTCCTATTGACTTGGCTTTTGGATTACCTGTCAGAGAACTACCATTCATCTCTCATTCAGAATATGTCAAGAATCTGCAGTCAAACCTACGAGAAAGCTATAAACTTGCTTCTGAGAATGCTCTCAAATCTGCTGCAAAGAACAAAACCC
>NW_013956515.1:0-1205 GCF_001266775.1 Austrofundulus limnaeus
ACACACACACACACACACACACACACACACACACACACACACACACCTGTCCCATCAAATCAGCGGCTCTAACTTTGACTCACTGTTTGCTCTCCTCCTGCAGCTCCACATGCAGTAAATGTCACCAGCGCTCAGGCAGGACTGTAAACGTAAAAATCTTGGAGTTTGGCACCTTCTTAAATGTCAAACCTCCACCAAGCTTCATTTTCTCATTTGTTTCAAAGAGCAAATGTGACGAAAATGAAAACATGTAGAGTTGTTCTTTTCACACACGACGGTTGATGAATCATATTTACGTGATGTTTTCAAACAGCGACAGGTGAGCTGTCCTGTTCTCAGAGCTTGACGCTCTTCTTCACCTGCACCAGGAGGAAGAAGTCCCACCACCTGGAGAACCTGTTTTTATTTTGGGTCTCTGTCGTAGCAGGGTGACAGCGACAGCAGCTGTTGGATTGGGCCAGCCGCGGGGCGTCCCGGGTGACATTTATAGGCGATAAATAGAAACGTGGGCCCACGTGGGGAGGCTGCCAGCCTCTTCCTCACTGTGATAAACTCTTTCTGATACTAAGAGATTCTACAGAAAACAGCTCATTTTCCTGTCATCTCTGTGAAATGTGTTCATTTAACACATTAATTAATTTGAATCACTCCAAGTGGAGATAAAAGACATTCTGAACTGGATTTAGTAGTTCACTAAGTAAAACATTATGTGTGGAAAAACCTGAAGATTAGCTCCTGTTGGTAGTTTTTGGCATCTAATTTGCTTCCGAGTTCATCAAAAATCACTTCTTTCTGGGAGCTGGTCATGATTAATCAAAGGAAAAATGTGAAAAAAATGAAACAAGTGGACTTTTATTCTGAAGCTGAATATATTTTGCTTCCTGTCCAGTTTTGTGGATTTAAAGTGTCTCACATAGGGTTGGCCATATTAAGTCCCATCTGAAACCAACTACATACGAGTGGTATGTAGTTGTGGTAAGACCTCCACAGCGAGTAAGGACCTTACTTTACGCTGTTTGTTGTTGAATTGAGAAAGAGGCTGTGTCCAAAACAACAGGCCGGGTCCTCCGGAGGACCCAGTCTACCCGGTCGAGGTGGGCCGGGTCCTTGGTAGACCACCGGGAAAAAAAAGAGTGTGAATTTGGACGGTCTAGCCTCCCATCCACCCCGGCGTACGTCATGTCACCTAACAACCATGACGATGC
>NW_013956516.1:0-578 GCF_001266775.1 Austrofundulus limnaeus
CAATCCAACAATCTTGTAAAAATGAAGTTTTTACCTGAAATCAAAAGGAAAAAAGCCAAAAGCTTCATTTTATCCTCAAGTTGAAATCAGGAGCTTTTTTTCAGTGCTGATAAAAACTGACTGAAGAGTTTAACTTCTTAGTAGTCAGGACCGAACTTCCTGTTATTAACACTTATTTCTGTTGAAACCCTCCATTATGTCGCAATGAGCAGCAGCAGAAACTCACAGGAACTCTTAATTTAGACCAAAAAGGCAGAAATCATCAGGTTTTCTTTGATGTATTTGGTCTAATCAGGAGAAAACAATGAGACAGATTTTTATTTTTAAATTTTCAGATTAAAGTGTCAGTGTTAGGAGAAATATTAAGCTTTAATCCTGCTGGGCTCCTGAGCCAGACTGGACCTGTTTTATTTGTTATTATTGGACCTGAGGGTTCTGTATGAAAGGATTAGGGTCAATGGGGAAAAAAATCTGACACATTTAAGACAACTTGATGCTAATACTACTTTTTTGCAGGAGACCCATTTGCGTAAAGCAGACAGTGCAAATCTTAGCAGGCACTAGTCTGGTCAGGTGTT
>NW_013956516.1:8126-9123 GCF_001266775.1 Austrofundulus limnaeus
ATACAGTTTTGTGTTAAAACTGTTTAAAATTTAATTTAAATGTTAAAATACCTCTCAAACTCTCAAAGTTTTTTTTGTGCACCTGAACACAACACTGATGGCTGATCTTCATCACTTGCGTTTCAGAGACCCTCTGGTCCAATCAGAAGCCTCCACGGCCTGCTTCCTGCCCACTGGCTCGGGCTGGAGGACTCCTGGTTCCACCTGAACGGTTAGAGGAGGAGGAGGAGGAGTGATGAAGAGGTTCTGCTGGGTCTGGTCCTGTCACGGTGACTCAGCAGCTCTGTGGGTTTATAAAGAGGCTGAGATGTTGGGTGTGCACCTCAGAGACCATGGCCTGGCTCCTCTTCATCACCTGCGTCCTGGTGTGCTGCCCCGAGCTGCTGCGGGGGGAAGCCTCAGGTAAACTCACCTGAACACACCTGTCTGAGCGTTAGATTTCACCTGTCCATCTGTGACTCAAATAACACTCACAGGATGAAATCTTTTATGTTCTTAAGTTTTCTAACTTCCTCCTGACCCGATGTGACCTTTGACCTGCAGGTCCCGGCAGCTGTGACCTCAGCTTGAGACGACACCTCCATGCCTTTGACTCTTCTCCTCTTCCTCAGTGTGATGAAGGTGGCAGCTTCCTCCCTGTTCAGTGCAGATTCATCAACATGACAGACCGCACCCAGATAGACCTGCTGAACTCCTACAACAGGTAACTCACCTGTACTGTACTCAGAGTTAAACTAACCTGTACTGTACTCAGAGTTAAACTCACCTGTACTGTACTCAGAGTTAAACTAATCTGTTCTGTGCTCAGAGTTAAACTAATCTGTTCTGTACTCAGAGTTAAACTAATCTGTTCTGTGCTCAGAGTTAAACTAATCTGTTCTGTACTCAGAGTTAAACTAATCTATACTGTACTCAGAGTTAAACTAACCTGTACGGTACTCAGAGTTAAACTAATCTGTTCTGTACTCAGAGTTAAACTCACCTGTACTGTACTCAG
>NW_013956516.1:10123-10396 GCF_001266775.1 Austrofundulus limnaeus
GTACTCAGAGTTAAACTCACCTGTCCTGTTCTCAGAGTTAAACTAATCTGTTCTGTACTCAGAGTTAAACTCACCTGTCCTGTTCTCAGAGTTAAACTAATCTGTTCTGTACTCAGAGTTAAACTCACCTGTCCTGTTCTCAGAGTTAAATTCACCTGTCCTGTTCTCAGAGTTAAACTCACCTGTCCTGTTCTCAGAGTTAAACTAATCTGTTCTGTACTCAGAGTTAAACTAATCTGTACGGTACTCAGAGTTAATCTAATCTGTTCTGTA
>NW_013956517.1:0-312 GCF_001266775.1 Austrofundulus limnaeus
ATCTGGGAATGACTCTCATGTAACTGGGACTGACTCTTATGTACCTGGGACTGACTCTTTGGTATCTGGGACTGATTCTTATGTAACTGGGACTGACTCTTATGTACCTGGGACTGACTCTTTGGTATCTGGGACTGATTCTTATGTAACTGGGGCTGACTTATATGTACCTGGGACTGACTCTTTTGTACCTGGGACTGACTCTTTGGTACCTGGGACTGACTCTTATGTAACGGGGACTGACTCTTTGGTATCTGGGACTGACTCTTATGTACCTGGGACTGACTCTTATGTAACGGGGACTGACTCTTT
>NW_013956517.1:2986-3220 GCF_001266775.1 Austrofundulus limnaeus
CTCTTTGGTACCTGGGACTGACTCTTATGTAACAGGGACTGACTCTTTGGTATCTGGGACTGACTCTTTGGTACCTGGGACTGACTCTTTGGTACCTGGGAATGACTCTTCTGTATCTGGGAATGACTCTTATGTAACTGGGACTGACTCTTATGTACCTGGGACTGACTCTTTGGTATCTGGGACTGACTCTTATGTAACTGGGGCTGACTCTTATGTACCTGGGACTGACTC
>NW_013956517.1:8515-8773 GCF_001266775.1 Austrofundulus limnaeus
CTTCTGTACCTGGGACTGACTCTTATGTACCTGGGACTGACTCTTATGTACCTGGGACTGACTCTTATGTACCTGGGACTGACTCTTATGTACCTGGAACTGACTCTTCTGTACCTGGGAATGACTCTTATGTAACTGGGACTGACTCTTATGTACCTGGGACTGACTCTTCTGTACCTGGGAATGACTCTTATGTAACTGGGACTGACTCTTATGTACCTGGGACTGACTCTTATGTACCTGGGACTGACTCTTATG
>NW_013956517.1:14326-14644 GCF_001266775.1 Austrofundulus limnaeus
CTTATGTACCTGGGACTGACTCTTCTGTACCTGGGAATGACTCTTATGTAACTGGGACTGACTCTCATGTACCTGGGACTGACTCTTATGTAACTGGGACTGACTCTTTGGTATCTGGGACTGACTCTTATGTACCTAGGACTGACTCTTTGGTACCTGGGACTGACTCTTATGTACCTGGGACTGACTCTTATGTAACGGGGACTGACTCTTTGGTATCTGGGACTGACTCTTATGTACCTAGGACTGACTCTTTGATACCTGGGACTGACTCTTATGTACCTGGGACTGACTCTTATGTAACGGGGACTGACTCTT
>NW_013956517.1:15644-15902 GCF_001266775.1 Austrofundulus limnaeus
CTGTGGTCCTAGTGTTTGACCTGTTAAGTGGTCCTAGTGTCTGACCTGTTAACCTGCTGTGGTCCTAGTGTCTGACCTGTTAACCTGCTGTGGTCCTAGTGTTTGACCTGTTAAGTGGTCCTAGTGTCTGACCTGTTAACCTGCTGTGGTCCTAGTGTTTGACCTGTTAACCTGCCCTGGTCCTAGTGTCTGACCTGTTAACCTGCTGTGGTCATAGTGTCTGACCTGTTAACCTGCTGTGGTCCTAGTGTCTGACCT
>NW_013956518.1:0-474 GCF_001266775.1 Austrofundulus limnaeus
GTTGTGTGTTTTTAGTGGTCTTATGGTTGTGTGTTTTTAGTGGTCTTATGGTTGTGTGTTTTCAATGGTCTTATGGTTGTGTGTTTTCAATGGTCTTATGGTTGTGTGTTTTCAATGGTCTTATGGTTGTGTGTTTTCAATGGTCTCATGGTTGTGTGTTTTCAGTGGTCTTATGATTGTGTGTTTTCAGTGGTCCTATGGTTGTGTGTTTTAGTGGTCTTATGGTTGTGTGTTTTCAATGGTCTTATGGTTGTGTGTTTTCAATGGTCTTATGGTTGTGTGTTTTCAGTGGTCTTATGGTTGTGTGTTTTCAGTGGTCCTATGGTTGTGTGTTTTTAGTGGTCTTATGGTTGTGTGTTTTCAATGGTTTTATGGTTGTGTGTTTTCAATGGTCTTATGGTTGTGTGTTTTCAATGGTCTTATGGTTGTGTGTTTTCAGTGGTCTTTTGGTTGTGTGTTTTCAGTGGTCTTATG
>NW_013956518.1:1474-2848 GCF_001266775.1 Austrofundulus limnaeus
GTCTTATGGTTGTGTGTTTTCAGCGGTCTTATGGTTGTGTGTTTTCAGCGGTCTTATGGTTGTGTGTTTTCAGCGGTCTTATGGTTGTGTGTTTTCAGCGGTGTTATGGTTGTGTGTTTTCAGCGGTCTTATGGTTGTGTGTTTTCAGTTGTCTAATGTTTGTGTTTTCAGTGGTCTTTTGGTTGTGTGTTTTCAGTGGTCTTATGATTGTGTGTTTTCAGTGGTCTTGTGGTTGTGTCTTTTCAGTGGTCTTATGGTTGTGTGTTTTCAGTGGTCTTTTGGTTGTGTGTTTTCAGTGGTCTTATGTTTGTGTGTTTTCAGCAGTCTTATGGTTGTGTGATTTCAGTGGTCTTATGGTTGTGTGTTTTCAGCGGTCTTATGGTTGTGTGTTTTCAGTTGTCTTATGGTTGTGTTTTCAGTGGTCTTTTGGTTGTGTGTTTTCAGTGGTCTTATGATTGTGTGTTTTCAGTGGTCTTGTGGTTGTGTGTTTTCAGTGGTCTTATGGTTGTGTGTTTTCAGTGGTCTAATGTTTGTGTTTTCAGTGGTCTTTTGGTTGTGTGTTTTCAGCGGTCTCATGGTTGTATTGTTAGTGGTCTTTTGGTTGTGTGTTTTCAGCGGTCTTATGGTTGTGTGTTTTCAGTGGTCTTATGGTTGTGTGTTTTCTGCGGTTTTATGGTCGTGTGTTTTCAGCGGTCTCATGGTTGTGTTTTCAGTGGTCTAATGTTTGTATTTTCAGTGGTCTTTTGGTTGTGTGTTTTCAGCGGTCTCATGGTTGTATTTTCAGTGGTCTTTTGGTTGTGTGTTTTCAGCGGTCTTATGGTTGTGTGTTTTCAGTGGTCTTATGGTTGTGTGTTTTCTGCGGTCTTATGGTCGTGTGTTTTCAGCGGTCTCATGGTTGTATTTTCAGTGGTCTTTTGGTTGTGTGTTTTTAGTGGTCTAATGGTTGTGTGTTTTCAATGGTCTTATGGTTGTGTGTTTTCAATGGTCTTATGGTTGTGTGTTTTCAGTGGTCTAATGATTGTGTTTTCAGTGGTCTTTTGGTTGTGTGTTTTCAGCGGTCTTATGGTTGTGTGTTTTCAGTGGTCTTATGGTTGTGGGTTTTCTGCGGTTTTATGGTCGTGTGTTTTCAGCGGTCTCATGGTTGTGTTTTCAGTGGTCTAATGTTTGTATTTTCAGTGGTCTTTTGGTTGTGTGTTTTCAGCGGTCTTATGGTTGTGTATTTTCAGTGGTCTTATGGTTGTGTGTTTTCAGCGGTCTTATGGTTGTGTGTTTTCAGCGGTCTTATGATTGTGTGCTTTCAGTGGTCTAATGGTCGTGTGTTTTCAGCGGTCTTATGGTTGTGTGTTTTCAGTGGTCTTATGGTTGTGTGTTTTC
>NW_013956519.1:0-539 GCF_001266775.1 Austrofundulus limnaeus
CACATGTGAAAACCTTTCATACACACATGTGAAAACCTTTCATACACACATGTGAAAACCTTTCATACACACATGTGAAAACCTTTCATACACACATGTGAAAACTTCTCATACGCACATGTGAAAACCTTTCATACACACATGTGAAAACCTTTCATACACACATGTGAAAACTTCTCATACGCACATGTGAAAATCTTTCATACACACATGTGAAAACCTTTCATACACACATGTGAAAACCTTTCATACACACATGTGAAAACTTCTCATACGCACATGTGAAAATCTTTCATACACACATGTGAAAACCTTTCATACACACATGTGAAAACCTTTCATACACACATGTGAAAACCTTTCATACACACATGTGAAAACTTCTCATACGCACATGTGAAAACCTTTCATATACACACATGTGAAAACCTTTCATACACACATGTGAAAGCCTTTCATACACACACATGAAAACCTTTCATACACACACATGTGAAAACCTTTCATACACACACATGAAAACCTTTCATACACACACA
>NW_013956519.1:1539-2061 GCF_001266775.1 Austrofundulus limnaeus
ATATGTCCTAGTTTCCTTTTTTTTAAGCGCTGATCCAGTCCACATTCTACACCAGTAGGTGGCGGTAATGCCCCTTTCAAGGAAGGAAGGGGTTCTGACAGGAAACGGAAGTTGTTGTTTTAAGCGCACACTTTACAACACTCACTGACCAACGAACGGCGGCTGTTTTTATTTTTTCAAGACTCGGATGTCTGCTCAACAGCCTGCGGGAAGCCTTACAGAAGCGGCAGCATTGCTACAGAGTATTTTAGCCTCGGCAGAGACGATCAGAACCGTGTCACACTCGGCTACAGGTGGGCAGCAGCTACAGCTCCAAATGCGGACACGTTGGACAGACGATTAGTGTCTCTTTTTCCATCCCGGCAGCGTCACAATATGTCGGTACCTGCTGCACCCGCAGTCCGGAACGAATGTGCCCCTCGTTACCAGGCTCAGCAGGGCTTTAGTTCATGGTCATCATCCTCCACAAGAAGAAAAAGGTAAATTTTTACACATCATATATAACGAGCCCTGTTGCTAAGG
>NW_013956519.1:2928-3578 GCF_001266775.1 Austrofundulus limnaeus
TGTTTTGTTTAATCCCGTGTGTCCAAATCTGAGCCTTGATATAACTGTTCCCTCCCTTCTGTTTCTTCCAGCGCTCCTCATTTCTCCCGTTTTCCATTGAATTCTATAAAACCATCAACTTTTTCTTTCTTCTTCCCACTGTTTTTGCCACGTTTCTCTCATTTTTAGCTTTATAATGCTTTTTAATTCTGATTTACTGGATTTTATTTGTATTTCGACTACATTGTTTTTGGTAATATGTTTTGCTATTTTGTCTGCTTTTTCATTTCCTGTTATTCCGATATGTGCTGGTATCCATGAAAAAATCACAACTAGTCCCATAAATTTAATCCTGTATAGTGTTTGTTGTATTTCTATTAATATATCTGGCCTACTTTCTGAACTATTATTTTTTAAACTGATTAATGAAGAGCTGGATTCGGATCATATTATTGATCTGAGTGGTTTATTATCCTCAGTCCATTGAACAGCTAGTAATATTGCGATGACTTCTCCTGTGTATACTGATAATTTATCGTTGATTCTTTTCCCTACTTTCACTCCAATTTCTGGTACAATAAATGCTGCCCCGACTCGATCGTCTGTATCCTTTGATGCATCTGTATATATTTTTACATATGCACCATAGTGGTTTATATATTCTATACAAG
>NW_013956520.1:0-1457 GCF_001266775.1 Austrofundulus limnaeus
GGGGCGGAGTTATCTTTTCACAAGGGGGTAAGATACACTTTAAGCATTATTTAACCAAGCAAATCTCATTGAGATCCTTTTTACATGGGAGGTAACTGCATTTCTTGCAATGGGCAGTACTGTGACATGTTTGAGCTAAAAGTGATGTCAAAAGCTGGAGTTTCTAGTTATCATCCTTCAGCTGTTACTGTACCTTCACTGTGAAGTGTTGACTTCAAACTGCCTCTGATGGTGCCTTTAGCCATCAACGCAGCTATCATCAGGGCAACGGTTAATGGAGGCATCATGACGGGACAGCAGGCAGGACAGCAGGCCTATTGAAGTTCTTCTGTAGCAAGACAGAAATATTTTATATTTATTCACTAAACAAGTCATCTTTCAGGAAAGTACAAGGGCAAAATGCAACAAAGTGACTTCCTGCCATCCAACCAGCCTGTTTCTTGTCTTTGACACACTGACAATTTTCAAAAAAATCTTATTTCTACCGTTAGCTGTGGGTGCTTGGGTAGATGTGAGCTCCAGCAGTTTGCGAGAAGCTGACTGGCTCATGGTCAGTCTCACTGGGTGTACAGAATACATTTAGTTTAGTTCCGCTAGACCTGCAGTCTGAAATACTGTAGCATCTAATTCGTCATTTCTTTTTTAATAAATTGTCACATCCAACAGTTGACTTGTTTATTTTTTTAGTTCACCATTATTTCAGAAAATCCAATATAATGTAAAGACAATATTTTACAAGTGTGTACACACCAAAACATTCAGATATCTCAATCTTTTTCACGTTTCTGCAGACTTTACCTTCATACATCCAAACGAAAGTGGAATTGAGTTCTCATAGAACACCTTCTCTGACATGCTGCCATATTAATTTGCAAATATCTCCCGCATGTGTGTTTTTCCTCTGCACAGTCACAATTGATGTGAGTCAGAGACACTCCAAATGGAGGTGGTGGGGGGTTTAAAAGCATATTGGAACACTGTCCCCTGACATTTCCACCAGGAGCAAAGAGGAGGAGTGGTGTGTGAAGCTGCTGCTGTTGGAGCAAAGCACACCTGCTGAAGCAATGGAAAGATCTGATTGGACATAAAGGTGGGAGTAACGGGATGGATGACTGCCCATCACCTCCTATAAAAATGATTGACACCACTCACTGGCATTGATTGTTTTAAATAACCAGCTGTAATTCCCACTTCCAGCAAGACTCTGAAGAAGTATCTTGTCTGCCTTCACATCAGCAGGAGGAGGATCATGCTGAGTGCTCTCATTCCATTTTAATATCAACATTCTCACAACCCACAGGTCAGAAAAGACTTGCTGACTAACCCACACTTCAACAGAACTGACTGACTTCTCTTCTTATCTCTAGCAAGTGTAACATCTTAAGTATATTTTGCACACTCTAGCCCAGTGGTCCCCAAACTATGGGCCGCGGCCCGAATCCAGCCCGCCTCCCCAG
>NW_013956520.1:2457-2846 GCF_001266775.1 Austrofundulus limnaeus
AAGTCACACTGATATGTTCTGCTTATTTATGCTAACTAAAACACATTTCATTCTGTTTTCATTCAGACACCAAAACTCTCAGTTTTCTGAGATGCAGCAAAATAAACAATCAATGCAAAAAACATAAATGATGTTGCTGTGGAACTCCCACACAATTGTTACATTACTGATGTGTTTACAGAACAAATTCAAAAAGTAAACAAACATTGTCACATAAACAAGAATTCAATAGTTTCATGTTTCATGCAGACAAACACACAACAGAGTGCTGAGCTGCTCCTACACTTCACTGAGGGTGAATGATGACTGAGGTTCCCCCAGTCTGTCAAGTCTCCATCATCTCTGCACACACACACACACACACACACACACACACACACACACACACA
>NW_013956521.1:0-590 GCF_001266775.1 Austrofundulus limnaeus
ATTAATCGCATTGACTGAGGCTTGCATTTTTATGAAAGATAAAGACGTCACGATCTATACGGACAGTCAGTACGCATTCTCGACTGTACATTCTTCTCTGGGTTCTGCTTTCACTTACACCGGGACAGACTGGGACCCCAAGGATTCCATGACCACCCCGGAGGCTCAACGGTGGTATGAAACTCTGACCCTATCTAAAACACTAACACACCTGATTTTGACCTTTAACACCACAAAAAATCCATTACCACCCACGCCACCTCTACTGTTTACATATGCTAGTCAGCAGTGCTACCATTTCATACTCTTTGCCTATACTTCTGGCCAGGATCCAGGGGTGTATCTCTCTTTGTGCACAAACATCACAGCTAATGAATCCTCACACTGTGAAGGTTGTGGATTGACTAGGAGCCCAACACTTAACTTAAGTATTTATGTGGAAATTCACAATCAGAGGCTGCAGTCTGATGACTGGTTCAAAGTGACTACAGGCATTTCTGCCTTGAGCAACAATTGGCTCCTGTTGGTTGAGAATGCTGCAAAAACTATGCAGCATGACTGTGTGGTGTGTTTGGGGCCCAGGCCTGTTC
>NW_013956521.1:1472-2046 GCF_001266775.1 Austrofundulus limnaeus
AAGGTCATGAAGGTTATGATTTGGATGAAACACTGCATGGAGGCGTGCTTGTAGCTTCGCCTCCATGCAGTGTTTCACCCAAATCATAACCTTCATGACCTTCATGACCTTCATGACCTTGAGTGAGGTAACTACCAGCAGATTGCAGGTGTGCAGCTCTCTGCAAATCAGAGTTTCGCTTCTTAAGTACTTGAATTTGTTCTTTGTGAATATGTGTACAACCGGCGTGATACTCTCGAAGTTTATCAAACTGCTCAGTTATGTAACACAACTCTGAACTTTTATTTTCAAGTTTTTTCCTCACTTCCTTGTGGGCAACTCTCTCTGAAGCTAAATTTTCTTCAGTTCTTTGTAGTCTCTGCTGTGTGACATCACACACTGTTTTCAAACTTTTTGCGTTTGCTTCAGCAGCTTCGCGGTTTACTGTGGCTATCACCAAATCTCCTTTAAGAGATTTAATTTCCTTAACCAAAGCACCATCATTAACTTTCTCAAGTTCACTTAGAAGAAGTTTAATCTCCTGATCCCTTGTGTGGACATTTTCATTAAGATTGGACTCCAAAACTTTTTTTTC
>NW_013956521.1:3046-3556 GCF_001266775.1 Austrofundulus limnaeus
CAGTGACGTAGGTACGTCGTGACGTAATGACGTCGTTACGCTACCTTGTTGTGCTTCCTGGCACAAAATGGCGGCTACCCTGACACACAGTACAGCAGCTTCGCCAACACGGAGCTAATCCTCCGTCTTTACGCTCCACCAGCGTAAAGTTTTTAGCTCCACGTAACCCAACAAGGCACACGTTTTATAAGCTAAATCCGTGACCCTCTCACGGAACACAGGGCAAGACGTTCTGCGCGCGGCAGCTTTAATCTGAATAAACAGTTAGCTTCCCCGTTAGCACTCAGCGGTGCTTAGCTCCACACAGTTCCGTGTGGACAGACTCTCTTGTCTGTATAACGCCTCGGCACAAAACACACAGTTTCTATTAGCCTCTGACGGTGCTAAACTCCCTACACGTTATATTTATTTATATAACCGTGATGACAGCTTTTGAGTCGCGACCTCAAAGCCTTATGTCGCGGAGTTCAACTGGTTACCTTTACGCGTATTTTACGCACGAACCAGACC
>NW_013956522.1:0-639 GCF_001266775.1 Austrofundulus limnaeus
TTCCTGCCCTGCTGGTCTACAAGGCCGGTGAATTACTGGGGAACTTCCTGGCTGTAAGCAAACACTTCAGCGAGGAGTTCTTTGCAACAGATGTGGAGGCATTTCTCAACGAATACGGCCTCTTGCCTGAGAAAGAGTTCGCTGCCTGTGCTGATGATGAAGATGATGCAGGAGATGTGGAGTAGGAGGAAGGAGAAGGCCATGGGGGAGGGAGTAGAAAGATACAAGAGTAAAGAAGGTGAAGAACACGAACCCTGCAAAAAAGGAAGATGTGGAGGAAGTTGGAGTTTGTCAGGACGAACACACACGTGAATAAAGCATAAATAATAAACACAAATGTAAACAACCACACAGCACATGTTGATTGTAATTGTAGACACATTTAGGTGTAAAAATATTTTTGTTGAAATACTGCTTTGCATGAAGTTTACCATTGCACTCCCAATAAAAGGCTTATCACACTGTGTAAAGGTTTGAACAACAGAAAGTCATGTTAATAAATAAATATATTACTTCAGTGCATCTGTTGTTAAGTCTGCTTGGCGGACCACCACCACTAACGAATCGCTAATACTACTTACAACCTCACTGTGAACAAATCTATTTGCTCTCTGAACCATCAAACAGACACCTCCTCCC
>NW_013956522.1:1639-2087 GCF_001266775.1 Austrofundulus limnaeus
CACTAAATGTTTTGATTTGATGCTCGGTAAACATGCTAAATACTGTGACTAACATAGTGACATGTTTTTCCTTTTGCTGTCCTTTAGTGGGATTGTAATTCTTTCAGGATCACAATAAAACTCTGTCTACTAAGGTCATTGTAAATCTGTCATATGTGATGCATGCATAAGATGTGCTTAGCATGCGTGCATGTCAGTCTAACCCTAACACTGATAATCTCAGCCTAATCTGATAAGTAAACTTCAGCCTGGTTTGCAGTAAGTGTATGTGACAGCTGTGTACTTGTGCACACGGAAGATTTAGATGTGTCACTGTGTTCAGTGTTCCAAATTTTGTCGACATCTTCTATAATCTGTAAGTACAAATAATAATATAGTAGTTGGAGTCATGAAAGTTTCACACTTGCAGTCTTATGTTGAACACACACACACACACACACACACACAC
>NW_013956522.1:3087-3844 GCF_001266775.1 Austrofundulus limnaeus
GTCACATTTATTCTCACAAACTCTTGAAAAATTCACATTACAACAAATACAAACCTAAGTTTTTCCATAGTTAACGGGTTATCCTTTTCATTGAAAATCAAAATATTGTTCATAAGTTGTTAAATAAGGCGGAAACATTCGCAGGTTGTAATTAATGTGATTCAGGAAACAGTTGGTTTTAATCAAATAAGCTAATTTGTTACAAGTTAGGCATACTTGCAGATTAAAAAGAGGAAAATCGGACATGCAAAATAAAGACCATTTTGTGATAAGCATGTCTAAGAAAGTAACGTTTTCAAATCCAAACAGTGAACACGGCTGACAGACCTCCTGCTTTATTATTTCTTGCAGGATGTCCTCTGCTACACAAGAAGAAGACGAGCTGCCTTCAAATCACACAGGTCAGAAGCAGCAGGTCGATATTGTGTGGAAACAAAAATTATATTCAGTGACATTTTAGTTTTAAAACTGATTTCAAGTCAGGGAAATTTTCTCCTGAATCCTATAATTATCTACAACTGTTCACTGAAGTCTTTTTTTAGATAAACCTTATTTCAAATCACATCTTTTTAAAATCCAACCCCTCGATATAATTGTTTCGGTAAAGAAACTCTTAACTGTTTGTTTCAATAATGGTAGCTGTAGAATATAAAAGATGCATAGTTATTTTTTTCTTATTACAAAAATATTATGGTAATCGTTTGCATGTCTGCAGGAAGTTATGTTTTTGTGGCTGTATGTCTTTGGTGTGTCCAGG
>NW_013956523.1:0-682 GCF_001266775.1 Austrofundulus limnaeus
ACCCTATATGTTCTGCTTCGTTTTTCATTTTCTAATTTTAGCTTTTTTTTTTATTTTATTTTTTGCTATTTCAGCTAAAATTCTGCTTTTTTCTGCTATTCTTCTACTTTTTGCTACTTTTTTGTGCTTTTTCTGCTAATTTTGTGCCATTAGCTGTTTTCTGCTATGTTCAGCAATTTGCTGCAATTTAATCTAATGTTTAGCAGTTACTAGCTAAAGTTAGCTTTTCTAACTAATTTTGTAAGCAAATTGAACCAGCGTTATTACTATTAAATATCTTCAGCTCGTTTTTCAGTAGCGTTCAGCTAAAGTTCTCAGCAAGAAGCATTCCCTCTAACGTTTTTGCAGAAATGCAGTTTTTCTAGTTTTGTTTTTATTGATGTTGTCATGATGCGACATGTAATCAGATGAGATTAAAGGACACACAACAGACTTGTGATGTTATTTAACAATTTAAAAACAGTAAAAAGTTTTATTTCTCTGCTGCAGCCTGCAGCTGCGTGAGAAACTTACACTTCTTTTAACGAGCTGCGCTCTCAGATCAGATAAGTCTGGTCGTTCTGTGTAAACATCCAGGACGTTACAGTCCGGGTCTGTGTGTGTCTTCTGCACCAACACACACACACACACACACACACACACACACACACACACACACACACACACACACACACACACACAC
>NW_013956523.1:1682-2692 GCF_001266775.1 Austrofundulus limnaeus
ACACACACACACACACACACACACACACACACACACACACACACACACACACACACACACACACATTGCACGATTGCATGTTTACGTAGGTCTGATCTGAGAACCGGAGTTGAGGTTTTAAAAAACAACAACAGTAAATTTCACCTGGCAGACGGCTGCAGGGCATCGAGATCTGTGAGTGACAGCTGAGTTTACCTGAGCCCGCCCCCTCAGGTGTGAGTCAGTCGGTCCACGCCGCCTGGGCCTGGTGGATCTGTCACATACCTGCGCTGCCTCCACGTCACAGCTCAGGGATTATGGCCTAACCCTGCAGCTATTTCAACAAAAATAGTTCAGATGTTCAAACAAAATAAAAAAAAACGGAGAATCGTTCACGTTAAACAACATAAACGACCTGTTATTTTGGGTTTTTATAAAAATGGTCTCATTGAAGTGCTGACCCACTGATCCTGGTCCTTCAGGGTCTTTATTCTGCAGGTTTTTCTGCTCCAACGCATCACAGTTATCTCACTTTACTCTAAATATTATTAGCACCGGGCCCCGCCCAGCTGCAGGTTGTAATTAAGTTTATTTCCTCTGATGCTCTTGTTTGTGTTGGCAAGGAACCACACACACTCACACACACACACACACACACTGCGAGTTGGTCCAGTGTGTCTCCTCCTTACGTAAGCAGGCCTCTGCTGGTATTCAGAAGCAGACATTCCTGTGCACCACCTTCTCTACGTGTCGGTGGAACAGACTGACGCAGATTTCTGGGCTGGGATTGAATATTTTCCAGCTGCTGAAGTCGGTTCAGTTTAAAGAAGTGACAGTTCAGGAGGCAGATTCATGACTTCAGTAAAAATATGACAGAAAATGTGTGTATTTTCTCACAGGTCTGAGTTGATTCTGAGTCTCAGTGAACCTGTTTCTCCTTCAAATAAAATCCCCATTTTGATCAAGTGGAAAATTATTCATTTTGATTAAAGTTCTCTGTTCTACTAAAAGTAGTTTTTTTCACGTGAAAA
>NW_013956524.1:0-822 GCF_001266775.1 Austrofundulus limnaeus
ACCTCAATCCCAAACCCAACCTAACCTCAACCCCAAACTAAATCTAACCTCAATCTCAAACCCAATATTACTTCGACTTCAAACCCAATCTAACCTAACCTCAACCCCAAACCCAACCTAACCTCAACCCCAAACCAAATCTAACTTCAATCCCAAACCAAACCTAGCCTAACCTCAACCCTGAACTAACCTCAACCCCAAACCCAAACTAACCTCAAACCCAAAACTAATCTAACCTCAATCCCAAACCCAACCTAGCCTGGCCTCAACCTCAACCCCAAACCCAATCTAACCTCAACCCCAAACCCAATCTAACCTCAATCCCAAACCCAACCTAACCTAACCTCAACCCCAAACCAAATCTAACCTCAATCCCAAATCCAAACTAACCTCAATCCCAAACCCAAACTAACCTCAATCCCAAACCCAGTCTAACCTCAATCCCAATCCCAAACCCAACCTAGCCTCACCTCAACCCCAAACCCAACCTAACCTCGACCCCAAACCCAACCTAACCTCGACCCCAAACCCAACCTAACCTCAATCCCAAACCCAAACTACCTCAAGCCCAAACCGAATCCAACCTGGCAGCCATGTCGGAGTGGTTAGGGGAGTCATCCTGGAACCAAAAGGTTGCCGGTTTGATCCCCTGTCCAGTCATTTCAGTCTTTATGTCCTTGGGCAAGATACTTCACCCACCTTGTCTACTGATGGTGGTCAGAGGGGCCGGTGACGCAGTATGGCAGCCCCACCTCTGTCAGTGTGCCCCAGGGCGGCTGTGGCTACAATGTAGCTTACTACCATCAGTGTGTGAATGAAAGA
>NW_013956524.1:1822-2843 GCF_001266775.1 Austrofundulus limnaeus
CATGAATACTAAGTATTGAATGATTTTGCTGACATTTGCAGAAGAAGCTGAGTCAAAACTTTATCTAAAAGGTAAAAGTAGCAATAAAAGTAGAAGCTAAAAGTATCAATGCATCAAAAATCATAAAACAAAAAGTTACAACAACCAAAAGTCTGAATGAGATATGAATGATTTAAACAGCATAAGGTACTTAGATTAAAGAGCAAAACACTAATGTGAATGATGAATCAGCTTCCACACAATTAAAAAGGTAATACAAGAGGCAGGTGCAAAGAGTAGATCATTAAAGATGAGCTCAGAGTCCACTTTATCTCAGGTAACCCCTGAAGATGAACCGATCCTGAGAGAAGCTCAGACCAGGTGTTACTTTTCTGTCTGCAGAACACAAACACGTTCCACGAACCTTCATTCTCCTCCCCTCCCTAATCCAGACTTAATCCTCTCATGATTTTATAATGACCTCAGCAGAGCCTCTCATTATCATGATGAGAAACACTTGGCTGTCCAACCTGCAGCAGGATCACCAGAAGTTTCCTGTAGCTCCCTCCGGTGTCGCTGCAGATGTCCTTCTCCAGTTTGCCGCTAAACTCTGGAGGGGCAAAGAGAAAAGAGGCGGAGGGTTTGTGCAGAACCGAGTGATCGATAAAATGTCCTTCATTTTGCAGGAGCAGAGGCAGCAGGAGTAATCTGATTAGTTGATTAGCGGTCCTCTCTTTTGTTCAAGTCAGAGAAACGAAGCTCCTTGCTTTTGATCGTTTTCGTGTTTACTGATCACCAGAGGTTTATAGTAACTAAGTACATTTACTCTGTTGTGGTACACAAGTCATTTTTTGAGGATTTGTAATTTTCAGAGTTGCAATGTAACTAAGTACAAATACTTTGTTACTGTACTTAAGTAGAATTTTTCGGTATCTGTACTTGACTTGAGTAATTATTTTTCAGCCTACTTTTTGCTTCTACTTCTTACATATTACAGTTATCTGTACTTTCTACTCCTTATATTTTTTACAAAGGTAAAAAG
>NW_013956525.1:0-561 GCF_001266775.1 Austrofundulus limnaeus
AATAGTTACCATTTAAGAAATAGGCTATACCTGTATTTTTAGTTTTAAAAAATGGGTGCATTTTAAATAAATGTTACAAATGTGTTCATACAAGCTGTATTTTTAGAACCTCTGAATTCTTACTGGATTCTATAACCTTCCAGTTAGCACATTGCAATATTTTTTATTGAATATTCTCATCACATCTGACAACAGCTGAACACCGAAGACAATAGACTTCCCCTCAGGTAAACATCACATCTCATTGCACTGACCGTGCTCTGTAAAGAATCTGGTTAAAACAATTCCTTACAGAAGAGCAATATGAACCATAACTACATGATATTCAGATTTGTTAAATATATGGCAAACGTAGCAAGCTTTGCTTTTTGACTTGTAGCCCACCTGGAGAAAAATCCAGCCACCACTGGTCTGATCCCTTCAGAGTATAAGGACATTAAAAACGGACACCAAAATTAAAATTTCAAAAGTTTTAATCGTCGCCAACTGTCGCGTTGCTGTGGGGGCCATCGTCGCCGACTGTCGCGTTGCTGTGGGGGCCATCGTCGCCGACTGTCGCGT
>NW_013956525.1:1331-2084 GCF_001266775.1 Austrofundulus limnaeus
CATATGGTTAATCCGGCCTTGGATGCAGGTGTTAAATGTTTTCCATGAGAAGGCGGTAGAGTTGAATAAATGAAATGGTTGTGCAGAGCGCACTGAATGTTGTGAAGACATTTATTAGCTAAAGTAGTAAAATTGCCGACGACCTTCGACCTACCAAGGTGCCTTTTCATGACCACTGTGAATGTATCAGCAGATCTCTTTCTCATACGATCTGACAGATTAGTAGTAGGGCATGTGCTTGTAGCAGAGACACCTGGAATCGAACTCGCGACCTAATGTTTAAGGTAACACTCCACGTGCACATTAGGCCACCCCGCCGGACCTGAATTCGAACGTTCAAACGGCGCTATTTGAAGTTAGCACAGTTGACGCAATACCGGAAGTACCACCATAACGGAGACACTCGCGCTGTTTCTTTATTTATTTATTGGTGAAAAACGATTCACAACACAAAATCTGTACAATTACAGAACAAAGTTCATATTATTACATTGACTTGTCCATAAGAGCGCTCCGTGAAAACGGTGCACACACAGTCAGTATATAATACAGTACTGACTGCCTGGGCTTCACTCACTAGCAGACTTCACAATAAAACTACATTTACTGCAACTCACCTGTTTTAACTTTACAAGGAAAAATGACTTCAGTTCAGTCCAAGCTCTAACACACTTTGTTCTATTTCGTGTAAGCTCCGCCCTCTAAGGCTATCGCAGATGGGTACCCCCGCGCGCGCTCGCGCGCATTCTGAAG
>NW_013956525.1:2866-3251 GCF_001266775.1 Austrofundulus limnaeus
AGAATAAATTACATATAAATTACATTTATTTATTTCCTTTATTTATTTATTTTTTTTTACTCAAATGCATTTTGCTGCTCAGCTTTACAAGCCTCAAATCAATTCTTCTGGCTAATTTACCATTTAGCACCATTCACACATAAGGTGCACAGTAGCTACTGAACTTTTAGTATTTAATTATAAGCTTTGCAGAGGTACACTTTATTGCCAAAACTATTGTCACCTGCCCTCACTCACATATGAGCTTAAAGTACATCCCATTTCTAATCCATAGGCTTCAATTTGACGTTGGTCCACCCTTTGCAGTTACAACAACTTCAACTCTTTTGGGAAGGCTGAGCAAAGGCTTTTGTCAATATACAGGTGCTGGTCATAAAATTAGAAT
>NW_013956526.1:0-859 GCF_001266775.1 Austrofundulus limnaeus
CTATAAATGTCTCCGGTCAGATCCTATAAATGTCTCCGGTCAGATCCTATAAATGTCTCAGGTCAGAGATTATTAATGTCTTAGGTCAAAGATTATAAATGAGTCAGGTCAGAGCCTATAAATGACCCAGGTCAGAGACAAGAAATGTCCCAAGTCAGAGACTATAAATGTCTCGGGTCAGAGACTATAAATGTCACTGGTCAGAGACTATAAATGTCTCTAGTCAGATCCTATAAATGTCTCTAGTCAGAGACTATAAATGTCTCAGGTCAGAGACTATAAATGTCTCAGGTCAGAGACTATAAATGTCTCTAGTCAGATCCTATAAATGTCTCTAGTTAGATCCTATAAATGTCTCAGGTCAGAGACTGTAAATGTGTCAGGTCAGAGACTGTAAATGTCTCAGGTCAGAGACTATAAATGTCTCAGGTCAGAGAGTATAAATGTCTCAGGTCAGATCCTATAAATGTGTCAGGACAGATCCTATAAATGTGTCAGGTCAGAGACTATAAATGTCTCAGGTCAGATCCTATAAATGTCTCAGGTCAGATCCTATAAATGTCTCAGGTCAGAGACTATAAATGTCTCAGGTCAGAGACTGTAAATGTGTCAGGTCAGAGACTGTAAATGTCTCAGGTCAGAGAGTATAAATGTCTCAGGTCAGATCCTATAAATGTGTCAGGACAGATCCTATAAATGTGTCAGGTCAGAGACTATAAATGTCTCAGGTCAGATCCTATAAATGTCTCAGGTCAGATCCTATAAATGTCTCAGGTCAGAGACTATAACTGTGTCAGGTCCGAGACTATAACTGTGTCAGGTCAGAGACTATAACTGTGTCAGGTCAGAGACTATAACT
>NW_013956526.1:1859-2186 GCF_001266775.1 Austrofundulus limnaeus
AGACTATAAATGTCTCAGGTCAGAGACTATAAATCTCTCAGGTCAGAGACTATAAATGTCTCAGGTCAGAGACTATAAATGTCTCAGGTCAGGTCCTATAAATGTCTCTCAGGTCAGAGACTATAAATGTCTCAGGTCAGAGACTATAAATGTCTCAGGTCAGAGACTATAATGTCTAAGGTCAGAGACTATAATGTCTCAGGTCAGAGACTATAAATGTCTCATCCCAGGTCAGATCCTATAAATGTCTCAGGTCAGATCCTATAAATGTCTCAGGTCAGATCATATAAATGTCTCAGGTCAAATCATATAAATGTCTCAGGTCAA
>NW_013956526.1:3186-3841 GCF_001266775.1 Austrofundulus limnaeus
GTTCAGAGACTATAAATGTCTCAGTTCAGAGACTATAAATGTCTCAGTTCAGAGACTATAAATGTCTCAGGTCAGAGACAATAAATGTGTCAGTTAAGAGAATATAAATGTCCCAGGTCAGAGACTGTAAAATTCCCAGGTCAGAGACTATAAATGTCCCATGTCTGAGACTGTAATTGTCCCAAGTTAGAGACTGTAAATGTCCCAGGTCAGAGACTGTAAATGTCCCAGGTCAGAGACTATAAATGTCTCGGGTCAGAGACTATAAATGTCTCAGGTCAGAGACTATAAATGTGTCAGTTAAGAGAATATAAATGTCCCAGGTCAGAGACTGTTAAATTCCCAGGTCAGAGACTATAAATGTCCCATGTCTGAGACTGTAATTGTCCCAAGTTAGAGACTGTAAATATCCCAGGTCAGAGACTTCAAATGTGTCAGTTCAGAGACTATAAATGTCTCGGGTCAGAGACTATAAATGTCTCAGGTCAGAGACTATAAATGTCTCAGGTCAGAGACTATAAATGTGTCAGGTCAGAGACTGTAAAATTCCCAGGTCAGAGACTATAAATGTCCCATGTCTGAGACTGTAAATGTCCCAGGTCAGAGACTGTAAATGTCCCAGGTCAGAGACTGTAAATGTCCCAGGTCAGAGACT
>NW_013956527.1:0-333 GCF_001266775.1 Austrofundulus limnaeus
GCTTGTTACAGATCTCTGACAATGATGAGTCTATCAAAGGCATCTGAGCCAATCAAAGATAAGTTGGGCAATCAGCCCAAAAGAGAAACTCTGATAAACAAGCATAATCAATGACAAGCAAAAAATAATAAACATTCCACGAAGTTCCAACACATGAAAACATGAAATCACAAAAGTCAAAGAAAGCAGTTTAAGACCAACTCCTCATTAAGTATTTTAGGGTTTACTGTCTGTGAAGACTGGATCCAAAGTGCTTCCCTTTGTAGCTAGAGTTTATCTCTATTGCCTCCTCTTTTAAGAGCAGACAAAACCTCTATGGCTTGAAATTTCAAG
>NW_013956527.1:1333-2155 GCF_001266775.1 Austrofundulus limnaeus
CCGTTACTAGCGTGGTGTAGCTAATAAAGTGGCCGGTGAGTGTATATATAGTACGTGCAAAACCCTTGAGGGAGATGCTTCTGTCATAAGTTGCGCAAGTTCCTTTTTCTAAAGAATTACAGACAGAGTTTCTTCTCCTCTATAACTTACTTTTGCCGTATCTTTTTCCAGCGTTCCATGTGGTCACTTATGAGAGGTTCTGCTACAGACGCATCACTTAACTGTGGAAAACAAAACAAGTTTGCTTATTCACCATGCTTCTAAGCAGATTTATATGAATTTAAAATAAAAAATAAAAATCACAAAAAATGCCAACCACAAATCAAGAACCTTAGAGACAGAGGGCTTTTCAGTTTGTGGGATCCTGAGATTGATGGGTTCACCAGAGGAACTAACTGGGCAGGAAGTTGGAGGAGGAAGTCTGTACACATTCTGTCCTTTTCCATTTAACATATCTGTAACCTGGCAAAAGAATAAAAACGTGAATTTTAAGTAAAAGGAGGTAAATCTTATATTAAAAGATCTTATTGCTCCATATTTTCCATGCAAAGCTTGTTCTGTGCTACAAAACCAACAACTTCTGTAGCACCAGTGCCATGAGCTAAAGAACATTATTGCACAGCCATGAAAGCCAGTGGATGGCTGCTTGTCCTGAGCTTGGTTCTGCTGGAGGGATCTTCTTGTTAAAAGGGAGTTTTTTTTGTTTTTTTTTTTCCACTGTTGCCAATATGCTGCTCAGGACAGGAACCTGCTGGCTCCCTTAAGGCCCTGTCACACTTGACCAGGGGTTCTCAAACCTTTTGGGTCTGGGGACCCCTTACA
>NW_013956527.1:3155-3841 GCF_001266775.1 Austrofundulus limnaeus
ATATATATATATATAAATTATTGGAGGACCCCCAAGATAGGGCTTGTGGACCCGTGGGTCCTGGGACAACTTATGCCGACTTACAAAACATTTTACATCTAAATTGCTAATAAAAGTTATATATTTGATCAATTTTTTAGAATTACATAACGTACATGCCAAAAAAAAGCTTCCTGTTGATTCTTTGATTCCATCTTCAATGTAGACATCTTTAAAATATTCATAAGTTGTCAAGTGTGACAGGGTCTTTAGATTACTTACTTTTACTGATTAACTTTTATAATGTATGTGAATGCTTTTGTACAGTGCCCTGATACACCATTCATTGTTACTTGGTGCAACATAAATAAACTGAACTGAAATGAAAAAGCTGTTCATAATAACTATTTTAGGATGGATAGACAGCAGGAGACTGCCATCTGTAGGAGACTTTCTGGTAAATTCACCGATAAAACCTCAACTTGCTGCAAACTTATCTTTAAAATCATCAGTCCATTCATTCATCAGACAAAAATGAACAATTTAAAAAATTCAATTCAGCTCTGTCAATTTGAACCTAATGTAACAAACAGCGGATTGTACTTTTCAAACCAGATGCAACTTCTGAGCACAAACATACATAGAAATTACATTATGATTCTAAAACTAAATATATCTTGGTAAACAATTATCAGTATTTATTAGAT
>NW_013956528.1:0-1840 GCF_001266775.1 Austrofundulus limnaeus
GTTCAGACCTGTGGAACCCGTTCTGACCTGTTCAGACCTGTGGAACCCGTTCTGACCTGTTCAGACCTGTGGAACCCGTTCTGACCTGTTCAGACCTGTGGAACCTGTTCAGACCTGTTCAGTCCTGTGGAACCCGTTCTGACCTGAGGAAACTGTTCTGACCTGTTCTGACCTGTTCAGACCTGTGGAACCTGTTCTGACCTGTGGAACCAGTTCTGACCTGTTCTGACCTGTGGAACCTGTTCAGACCTGTTCAGTCCTGTGGAACCCGTTCTGACCTGAGGAAACTGTTCTGACCTGTTCTGACCTGTGGAACCCGTTCAGACCTGTGGAACCTGTTCAGTCCTGTGGAACCCGTTATGACCTGAGGAAACTGTTCTGACCTGTTCTGACCTGTGGAACCTGTTCAGACCTGTGGAACCTGTTCAGTCCTGTGGAACCTGTTCTGACCTGAGGAAACTGTTCTGACCTGTGGAACCTGTTCTGACCTGTGGAACCTGTTCTGACCTGTGGAACCCGTTCAGACCTGTGGAACCTGTTCTGACCTGTGGAACCCGTTCAGACCTGTGGAACCTGTTCTGACCTGTTCTGACCTGTGGAACCTGTTCAGACCTGTTCTGACCTGTGGAACCCGTTCAGTCCTGTGGAACCCGTTCTGACCTGTTCTGACCTGTGGAACCTGTTCAGTCCTGTGGAACCTGTTCTGACCTGTTCAGACCTGTGGAACCTGTTCAGTCCTGTGGAACCCGTTCAGTCCTGTGGAACCCGTTCAGACCTGGGGAACCCGTTCAGTCCTGTGGAACCCGTTCTGACCTGTGGAACCCGTTCAGTCCTGTGGAACCCGTTCTGACCTGTTCTGACCTGTGGAACCTGTTCAGACCTGTGGAACCTGTTCAGACCTGTGGAACCCGTTCAGACCTGTGGAACCCGTTCAGACCTGTGGAACCCGCTCAGACCTGTTCTGACCTGTGGAACCTGTTCTGACCTGTTCTGACCTGTGGAACCTGTTCAGTCCTGTGGAACCCGTTCAGACCTGTGGAACCTGTTCAGACCTGTGGAACTCATTCAGACCTGTGGAACCTGTTCTGACCTGTTCTGACCCGTGGAACCTGTTCAGTCCTGTGGAACCTGTTCAGAACTGTGGAACCTGTTCAGACCTGTGGAACCTGTTCAGACCTGTTCAGTCCTGTGGAACCTGTTCTGACCTGTGGAACCTTTTCAGTCCTGTGGAACCTGTTCTGACCCGTTCTGACCTGTGGAACCTTTTCAGTCCTGTGGAACCTGTTCTGACCTGTTCAGACCTGTGGAACCTGTTCAGACCTGTGGAACCTGTTCAGTCCTGTGGAACCCGTTCAGTCCTGTGGAACCCGTTCAGTCCTGTGGAACCCGTTCAGACCTGTGGAACCCGTTCAGACCTGTGGAACCCGTTCTGACCTGTGGAACCCGTTCTGACCTGTGGAACCTTTTCAGTCCTGTGGAACCTGTTCTGACCTGTTCAGACCTGTGGAACCTGTTCAGTCCTGTGGAACCCGTTCAGACCTGTGGAACCCGTTCAGACCTGTGGAACCCGTTCAGACCTGTGGAACATGTTCAGACCTGTGGAACATGTTCAGACCTGTGGAACCTGTTCAGACCTGTGGAACCTTTTCTGACCTGTGGAACCCGTTCAGACCTGTGGAACCTGTTCTGACCTGTTCTGACCTGTGGAACCTGTTCAGACCTGTTCAGTCCTGTGGAACCTGTTCAGTCCTGTGGAACCTGTTCTGACCTGTTCTGACCTGTGGAACCTGTTCAGACCTGTGGAACCTGTTCTGACCTGTGGAACCTGTTCAGACCTGTG
>NW_013956529.1:0-1177 GCF_001266775.1 Austrofundulus limnaeus
CAGGTAAACAGTTAAATTAACAGGTAAACAGTTAGTCTTCAGGTAAACAGTTAGTCTACAGGTAAACAGTTAAATTAACAGGTAAACAGTTAGTCTACAGGTAAACAGTCAGTCTTCATGTAAACAGTTAATTTACAGGTAAACAGTTAATCTACAGGTAAACAGTCAGTCTACAGGTAAACAGTTAGTCTTCAGGTAAACAATTAGTCTTCAGGTAAACAGTCAATCTACAGGTAAACATTTAGTCTTCAGGTAAACAGTTAGTCTTCAGGTAATCAGTCAATCTACAGGTAAACTGTTAGTCTACAGGTAAGCAGTTAGTCTACAGGTAAACAGTTAGTCTTCAGGTAAACAGTTAGTCTACAGGTGAACAGTTAGTCTACAGGTAAGCAGTTAGTCTATAGGTAAACAGTTAGTCTACAGGTAAGCAGTTAGTCTACAGGTAAACAGTTAGTCTTCAGGTAAACAGTCAGTCTTCAGGTAAACAGTTAGTCTACAGGTAAGCAGTTAGTCTATAGGTAAACAGTTAGTCTACAGGTAAGCAGTTAGTCTATAGGTAAACAGTTAGTCTACAGGTAAGCAGTTAGTCTATAGGTAAACAGTTAGTCTTCAGGTAAGCAGTTAGTCTACAGTTAAACAGTTAGTCTTCAGGTAAACAGTTAATCTAAAGGCAAACAGTCAATCTACAGGTAAACAGTTAGTCTTCAGGTAAACAGTTAGACTTCAGGTAAACAGTTAATCTACAGGTAAACAGTTAGTCTTCAGGTAAACAGTCAGTCTTCAGGTAAACAATCAATCTACAGGTAAACATTTAATCTTCAGGTAAACAGTTAGTCTACAGGTAAGCAGTTAGTCTACAGGTAAACAGTTAGTCTTCAGGTAAACAGTCAGTCTTCAGGTAAACAGTCAGTCTTCAGGTAAACAGTCAATCTACAGGTAAACAGTTAGTCTTCAGGTAAACAGTTAGTCTACAGGTAAACAGTTAGTCTTCAGGTAAACAGTTAGTCTTCAGGTAAACAGTCTTCATGTAAACAGTTAATTTACAGGTAAACAGTTAGTCTACAGGTAAACAGTTAATCTACAGGTAAACAGTCAGTCTTCAGGTAAACAGTCAGTCTTCAGGTAAACAGTTAGTCTACAGGTAAACAGTTAGTCTTCAGGTAAACAGTCAATCTAC
>NW_013956529.1:2177-2840 GCF_001266775.1 Austrofundulus limnaeus
GGCTCTGGTCTCTGCCGGTCTGTGAGTCGCAGGTTAGGTTTTGTCTCCTGAGTCTCTGCAGCTGTGAATATTTTAGCTTCTGTTGCCACATCATCATCCAAACACAGCGAAGCTGTAATTAGCTGCAACAAGCCCAGACAGCTCACACACAGCCGAAAGCAAACATCAGCCGAGGAAAGCCTCAGACCTTTACCTGCTCCAGCTCTCTGAGTCTGTGGCCCTGAACCAGCGGGCCTTTGTCTGTTTCAGCACACGAGAGATCTGCAGCCACAAAAACACAAGAGCACGTTAAATCAGCCGAAATGAGCTGCTGAAGAGTTTATTCTGTTAACTTTAACAAAAACACAGAGGAGAAAGTTTAACAGGTTCAAAACTCAGTTTAGCATTTGATTCTGACCAAAGTTCTTAAATATCCAACTTCAAAATAAAAGTTCAGCTACAGAGTCTGAGAGGAGCTTTATCAGCTGGAGTCACGACAAACAGCTAAAACCTGTTTTACTTCCTGCTGCTAATGGCTGCAACACAACACAACACAACACAACACATCACAACACAACACAACACAATACAACACAACACAACACAATACAATACAACACAACACAACACAATACAATACAACACAACACATCACAACACAACACAACACAATACAACACAACA
>NW_013956530.1:0-391 GCF_001266775.1 Austrofundulus limnaeus
ACAGAGACGCGTCCACACAGATGTGTCCACAAAAAACATGTCCACACAGAGATGTGTCCACACAGAAACATGTCCACACAGATAAGTCCACACAAAACATGTCCACACAGAGATGTGTCCACACAGAGACGTGTCCACACAGAGACGCGTCCACACAGATGTGTCCACAAAAAACATGTCCACACAGAGATGTGTCCACACAGAAACATGTCCACACAGATAAGTCCACACAAAACATGTCCACACAGAGATGTGTCCACACAGAGACGTGTCAACACAGAGACATGTCCACACAGATGAGTCCACACAAAACATGTCCCCACAGAGATGTGTCCAAACAAGGACATGTCCACAGAAAGACGTGTCCACACAGAGACGTGTCCCCACAGAC
>NW_013956530.1:2593-3394 GCF_001266775.1 Austrofundulus limnaeus
GTCCACACAGAGATTTGTCCACACAAAGACGTGTCCACACATATGTGTCCACACAAAACATGTCCACACAGAGATGTGTCCACACAGAGACGTGTCCACACAGATGTGACCACACAAAACATGTCCACACAGAGATGTGTCCACACAAAGACGTGTCCACACAGAGATGTGTCCACACAGAGACGAGTCCACACAGAGATGTGTCCACACAAAGACGTGTCCACACAGATGAGTCCACACAAAACATGTCCACACAGAGATGTGTCCACACAGAGACATGTCCACACAAAGATGTGTCCACACAGAGACGTGTCCACACAGAGATGTTTCCACACAAATGAGTCCACACAAAACATGTCCACACAGAGACGTGTCCACACAGAGACATGCCCACACAGAAACGTGTCCCCACGGAGATGTGTCCACACAGAGACATGTCCACACAAAGACGTGTCAACACAGAGACGTGTCCCCACAGACGTGTCAACACAGAGGCATGTCAACACAGAGACGTGTGCACATAGAGAAGTGTCCACACAGAAACGTGTCCACACAGAGACGAGTCCACACAGAGATGTGTCCACACAAAGAAGTGTCCACAAAGATGTGTCCACACAGAGTTGTGTTCAAACAAAGACGTGTCAACAGAAAGACATGTCCACAAAGAGATGTGTCCACACAGAGATGTGTCCACACAAAGACATGTCCACACAGAGGCATGTTCACACAGAGATATCCACACAGAGACGTGTCCACACAGATGTGTCCACACAGAGATGTGTCCACACAGATGTGTCCACA
>NW_013956530.1:4394-5042 GCF_001266775.1 Austrofundulus limnaeus
ACAGAGATGTGTCCACACAAAGACATGTCCACACAGAGATGTGTCCACACAGAGACATGCCCACACAGAAACGTGTCCCCACAGAGATGTGTTCACACAGAGACATGTCCACACAAAGACGTGTCCACACAGAGACGTGTCCACACAGAGATGTGTCCACACAAAGACTTGTCCACACAGAGATGTGTCCCCACAGACGTGTCAACACAGAGGCATGTCAACACAGAGACGTGTCCACACAAAGATTTGTCCACACAGAGATGTGTCCACACAGATGAGTCCACACAAAACATGTCCACACAGAGATGTGTCCACACAGAGACATGTCCACACAAAGACGTGTCAACACAGAAATGTGGCCCCACAGATGTGTCAACACAGACGCATGTCAACACAAAGACGTGTCCACACAGAGAAGTTTCCACACAGAAACGTGTCCACACAGATGTGTCCACACAGAGATGTGTCCACACAGATGTGTCCACAAAGCGATGTGTCCACACAGAAATGTGTCCACACAGAGATGTGTCCACACAGATGTGTCCACACAGAGATATGTCCCCAAAGAATTGTGTCCACACAGTCGTGTCCACACAGAGACATGTCCACACAGCGATGTGTCCCCACAGAAACGTGTCCACACAGAGA
>NW_013956531.1:0-1240 GCF_001266775.1 Austrofundulus limnaeus
TGTCTCATCTGTTTAAGTCTGAGTCCAGGTGTCATCTGGTCAGGTCTGAGTCCAGGTCTCAGGTCTGAGTCCAGGTCTCATCTGGTCATGTCTGAGTCCAGGTCACATCTGGTCAGGTTTGAGTCCAGGTCTCATCTTGTCAGGTCTGAGTGCAGGTCTCAGGTCTGAGTCCAGGTTTCATCTGGTCAGGTCTGAGTCAAGGTCTAATCTGGTCAGGTCTGAGTGCAGGTCTCAGGTCTGAGTCCATGTCTCATCTGTTTAAGTCTGAGTCCAGGTGTCATCTTGTCAGGTCTGAGTGCAGGTCTCAGGTCTGAAACAAGGTCTCATCTGGTCAGGTCTGAGGCAAGGTCTCATCTGGTCAGGTCAGAGTCTAGGTCTCATCTGATCAGCTCTGAGTGCAGGTCTCAGGTCTGAGTCCAGGTCTCATCTGGTCAGGTCTGTCTAGGTCTCATCTGGTCAGGTTTGAGTCCAGGTCTCATCTGCTCAGGTCTGAGGCCAGTTCTCATCTCATCAGGTCTGAATTCAGGTCTCAGGACTGAGTCCAGGTCTCCTCGTCAGGTCTGAGTCTAGGTCTCATCTGCTCAGGTCTGAGTGCATGTCTCAGGACTGAGTCCAGGTCTCATCTGGTCAGGTCTGAGTCTAGGTCTTATCTGGTCAGGTCTGAGTGCAGGTCTCGGGTCTGAGTCCAGGTCTCATCTGGTCAGGTCTGAGTCTAGGCCTCATCTGGTTAGGTCAGAGTGCAGGTCTCACGTCTGAGTCCAGGTCACATCTGGTCACGTTTTAGTCCTGGTCTCATCTGGTCAGGTCTGAGACTAGATCTCATCTGGTCAGGTCTGAGTGCAGGTCTCAGGTTTGAGTCCAGGTCTCATCTGCTCAGGTCTTAGTCCAGTTCTCATCTCATCAGGTCTGAATTCAGGTCTCAGGTCTGAGTCCAGGTCTCTTCTGGTCAGGTCTGANCTCATCTGGTCAGGTCTGAGTGCATGTCTCAGGTCTGAGTCCAGGTCTTTTCTGGACAGGTCTGAGTCCAGGTCTCATCTGGTCAGGTCTGAGACCAGGTCTCATCTGTTCTGGTCTGAGTGAAGGTCTCAGGTCTGGGTCCAGGTCTCATCTGGTCAGGTCTAAGTCCAGGTCACATCTGGTCAGGTTTGAGTCCAGGTCTCATCTGGTCAGGTCTGAGTCCAGGTCTCATCTGGTCAGGTCTGAGTGCAGGTCTCAGGTCTGAGTCCAGGTCTCATCTGGT
>NW_013956531.1:2240-2839 GCF_001266775.1 Austrofundulus limnaeus
CTGAGTGCAGGTCTCGGGTCTGAGTCCAGGTCTCATCTGGTCAGGTCTGAGTCTAGGTCTCATCTGGTCAGGTCAGAGTGCAGGTCTCAGGTCTGAGTCCAGGTCTCATCTGGTCAGGTCTGAGTCCAGATCTAATCTGGTCATGTCTGAGTCCAGGTCTCAGGTCTGAGTCCAGGTCACATCTGGTCAGGTTTTAGTCCTGGTCTCATCTGGTCAGGTCTGAGACTAGGTCTCATCTGGTTAGTTCTGAGTGGAGGACTCAGGTCTGAGTCCAGATCTCATCTGGTCAGGTCTATGTCCAGGTCTCTTGTGGTCAGGTCTGAGTGCAGGTCTCAGGTCTGCGTCCAGGTCTCATCTGGTCAGGTCTGAGGCAAGGTCTCATCTGGTCAGGTCTGAGTGCAGGTCTTAGGTCTGAGTCCAAATCTTATCTGGTCAGGTCTGAGTCCAGGTCTCATCTGGTCAGGTCTGAGTCCAGGTCTCATCTGGTCAGGTCTGAGTCCAGGTCTCAGGTCCGAGTCCAGGTCACATCTGGTCAGAACTGAGTCCAGGTCTCATCTGGTAAGGTCTGAGTACAGGTCTCATCTGGTCAGGTCTGAGTC
>NW_013956532.1:0-462 GCF_001266775.1 Austrofundulus limnaeus
TGAGACAACCTGAGACTAACTGAGACAAACATGTTCAAACTGAGACTAACTGGGACAACCTGAGACTAACTAAGACAACCTGAGATAAACTGAGACAAACTGAGACAAACATGTTCAAACTGAGACAAACTGAGACAACCTGAGACAAACTGAGACAAAATGAGACAACCTGAGACTAACTGAGACAAACATGTTCAAACTGAGACAACCTGAGACAACCTTAGAAACTGAGACTGAGACAAACTGAGTCAAACTGAGACAACCTTAGAAACTGAGACTGAGACAAACTGAGACAAACTGAGAACCTGAGACAACCTGAGAAACTGAGACAAACTGAGACAACCTGAGACAAACTGAGACAAACATGTTCAAACTGAGACAAACTGAGAAGACCTGAGACTAACTGAGACAAACTGAGACAAACATGTACAAACTGAGACAACCTGAGACAAACTGAGACAA
>NW_013956532.1:1462-2839 GCF_001266775.1 Austrofundulus limnaeus
ATTAACCCTGACCTGTCAGATTAACCCTGACCTTTGACCTGTCAGATTAACCCTGACCTGTCAGATTAACCCTGACCTGTCAGATTAACCCTGACCTGTCCCTGTCAGATTAACCCTGACCTGTCAGACTAACACCTGACCTGTCAGATTAACCCTGACCTGTCAGGTTAACCTCTGACCTGTCAGATTAACCCTGACCTGTCAGATTAACCTCTGATCTGTCAGATTAACCCTGATCTGTCAGATTAACACCTGACCTGTCAGATTAACCCTGACCTGCCAGATTAACCTCTGATCTGCCAGATTAACCCTGACCTGTCAGATTAACACCTGACCTGTCAGATTAACCCTGACCTGCCAGATTAACCTCTGACCTGTCAGATTAACCCTGACCGGTCAGATTAACACCTGACCTGTCAGATTAACCCTGACCTGTCATGTTAACCAGTCAGATTAACCTTGACTTTTGACCTGTCAGATTAACCTCTGACCTGTCAGATTAACTCTGACCTGTCAGGTTAACCTGTCAGATTAACCCTGACCTTTGACCTATCAGATTAACCTCTGATCTGTCAGATTAACCTCTGACCTGTCAGATTAACCTCTGACCTGTCAGATTAACTCTGACCTGTCAGGTTAACCTGTCAGATTACCCTGACCTGTCAGATTAACACCTGACCTGTCAGATTAACCCTGACCTGTCATGTTAACCAGTCAGATTAACCCTGACCTTTGACCTATCAGATTAACCTCTGATCTGTCAGATTAACCTCTGACCTGTCAGATTAACACCTGACCTGTCAGATTAACCTCTGACCTGTCAGATTAACACCTGACCTGTCAGATTAACCCTGACCTGTCATGTTAACCAGTCAGATTAACCCTGACCTTTGACCTGTCAGATTAAACCCTGATCTGTCAGATTAACCTCTGACCTGTCAGATTAACACCTGACCTGTCAGATTAACCTCTGACATGTCAGATTAACACCTGACCTGTCAGATTAACCCTGACCTGTCATGTTAACCAGTCAGATTAACCCTGACCTTTGACCTGTCAGATTAAACTCTGACCTGTCAGATTAACCCTGACCTGTCAGATTAACCCTGACCTGTCAGGTTAACCTTTTAGATTAACCCTGACCTTTGACCTGTCAGATTAACCTCTGATCTGTCAGATTAACCTCTGACCTGTTAGATTAACACCTGACCTGTCAGATTAACCCTGACCTGTCATGTTAATCAGTCAGATTAACCCTGACCTTTGACCTGTCAGATTAAACTCTGACCTGTCAGATTAACCCTGACCTGTCAGATTAACCCTGACCTGTCAGGTTAACCTGTAAGACTAACCCTGACCTTTGACCTGTCAGATTAA
>NW_013956533.1:0-716 GCF_001266775.1 Austrofundulus limnaeus
GCTGTGTCCCTACAGTGTCCCTGCAGTGTCCCCACAGTAACGCTGCTGTGTCCCTACAGTGTCCCTGCAGTGTCCCCACAGTAACGCTGCTGTGTCCCTACAGTGTCCCTGCTGTGTCCATGCTGTGTCCCCACTGTGTTCCTGCTGTGTCCATGCTGTGTCCCTGTTTCGTCCTCACAGTGTCCCTGCTGTGTCCCTACAGTGTCCCCGCAGTGTCCCCAAAGTGTCTCTGCTGTGTCCATGCTGTGTCCCTGCTGTGTCCCTGCTGTGTCCCCCAAAGTGTCCCCAAAGTGTCCCTGCTGTGTCCCTGCTGTGTCCCTACTGTGTCCCCACAGTGTCCCCGCAGTGTCCCCAAAGTGTCTCTGCTGTGTCCATGCTGTGTCCCTGCTGTGTCCCTGCTGTGTCCCCCAAAGTGTCCCCAAAGTGTCCCTGCTGTGTCCCTGCTCTGTCCCCACAGTGTCTCTATTGTGTCCCTGCTGTGGCCCTGCTGTGTCCCTTTTTCGTCCTCACAGTGTCCCTGCTGTGTCCCTGCTGTGTCCCCACAGTGTCCCAGCTGTGTTCCCACAGTGTCCCTTCAGTGTCCCTGCTGTGTCCCCACAGTGTCTCTATTGTGTCCTCACTGTGTTCCTGCTGTGTCCCTTTTTCGTCCTCACAGTGTCCCTGCTGTGTCCCTGCTGTGTCCCTGATGTTTCCTCACAGTGTCCCTGCTGTGTCCC
>NW_013956533.1:1716-2838 GCF_001266775.1 Austrofundulus limnaeus
GTCCTCACTGTGTCCCTGCTGTGTCCCTGCTGTGTCCCTACTGTGTCCCCACAGTGTCCCCACAGTGTCCCTACTGTGTCCCCACAATGTCCCTGCTGTGTCCCCAAAGTGTCCCTGATGTTTCCTCACAGTGTCCCTGCTGTGTCCCTACTGTGTCCCCACAGTGTCCCCGCAGTGTCCCTACTGTGTCCCCACAATGTCCCTGCTGTGTCCCCAAAGTGTCCCTGATGTTTCCTCACAGTGTCCCTGCTGTGTCCCTACTGTGTCCCCACAGTGTCCCCGCAGTGTCCCTACTGTGTCCCCACAATGTCCCTGCTGTGTCCCCAAAGTGTCCCTGCTGTGTCCCCACTGTGTCCCTGCAGTGTCCCCACAGTAACGCTGCTGTGTCCCTACAGTATCCCTCCAGTGTCCCCAAAGTGTCCCTGCTGTGTCCCTGCTGTGTCCCTGCTGTGTCCCCCAAAGTGTCCCCAAAGTGTCCCTGCTGTGTCCCTACTGTGTCCCCACAGTGTCCCCACAGTGTTCCTGCTATGTCCCTGCTCTGTCCCCACAGTGTCTCTATTGTGTCCCTGCTGTGGCCCTGCTGTGTCCCTTATGTGTCCCCACAGTGTCCCTGCTGTGTCCCTACTGTGTCCCTGCAGTGTCCCCACAGTAACGCTGCTGTGTCCCTACAGTGTCCCTCCAGTGTCCCCAAAGTGTCCCTGCTGTGTCCATGCTGTGTCCCTGCTGTGTCCCCAAAGTGTCCCCAAAGTGTCCCTGCTGTGTCCCTGCTGTGTCCCTGCTATGTGTCCCCGCAGTGTCCCTACTGTGTCCCCACAATGTCCATGCTGTGTCCCTCCAGTGTCCCCAAAGTGTCCCTGCTGTGTCCCTGCTGTGTCCCTGCTGTGTCCCCAAAGTGTCCCCAAAGTGTCCCTGCTGTGTCCCTGCTGTGTCCCTGCTGTGTCCCCAAAGTGTCCCCAAAGTGTCCCTGCTGTGTCCCTGCTGTGTCCCTGCTGTGTCCCCAAAGTGTCCCCAAAGTGTCCCTGCTGTGTCCCTGCTGTGTCCCTGCTGTGTCCCCAAAGTGTCCCCAAAGTGTCCCTGCTGTGTCCCCAAAGTGTCCCCAAAGTGTCCCTGCTGTGTCCATGC
>NW_013956534.1:0-366 GCF_001266775.1 Austrofundulus limnaeus
GGACTCACCTGATTGGTTGCCTGCTTCAAGGTGTTGCCCTACTACGGGGGTAAAAATGGCAGTCTTTCTCCAGACCCGGTGATAGAAAATCAAAACTATAATTAAGCCAAAAATAAGTAAAATAGAAGGAAACAACACATATAATTTCAATAAAGCAGAATGGAGTAAATTCAGATATATTAGTGATCAAGAATTAAAGAAAGTAGATATGAAAACAGATGTAAACAATATAAACTTAAATATTTGTGAAGTTATACTTAAGGCCACAGACCTAACAGTTAAAAAAAGAGGAGGAAGGACAAAGAGAAAGATAGTACCATGGTGGAATAATGAATGTAACCTAAGTATCAAATCAAGAAATAAAGC
>NW_013956534.1:1366-2838 GCF_001266775.1 Austrofundulus limnaeus
ATGGACTAGAGACTTGTCCAGGTGTCCCAGTGATGGACTGTCTCTGTGATGGACTAGAGAATTGTCCAAGTGTCCTGGTGATAGACTGTCTCTGTGATGGACTAGAGACTTGTCCAAGTGTCCTGGTGATGGACTGTCTCTGTGATGGACTAGAGACTTGTCCAAGTGTCCTAGTGATGGACTGTCCCTGTGATGGACTAGAGAATTGTCCAGGTGTCCCTGCGATGGACTAGAGACTTGTCCAGGTGTCCCAGTGATGGACTGTCTCTGTGATGGACTAGAGACTTGTCCAGGTGTCCCAGTGATGAACTGTCTCTGTGATGGACTAGAGACTTGTCCAAGTGTCCTAGTGATGGACTGTCTCTGTGATGGACTAGAGACTTGTCCAGGTGTCCTAGTGATGGACTGTCTCTGTGATGGACTAGAGACTTGTCCAGGTGTCCCAGTGATGAACTGTCTCTGTGATGGACTAGAGACTTGTCCTAGTGATGGACTGTCTCTGTGATGGACTAGAGACGTGTCCAGGTGTCCCAGTGATGGACTGTCTCTGTGATGGACTAGAGACTTGTCCAGGTGTCCCAGTGATGAACTGTCTCTGTGATGGACTAGAGACTTGTCCAAGTGACCCAGTGATGGACTGTCACTGTGATGAACTGGAGACTTGTCCTAGTGATGGACTGGAAACCTTTTCAGACATACCAGTGATGGACTGTCCCTGTGATGGACTAGAGACCTGTCCAAGTGTCCTAGTGATGGACTGTCTCTGTGATGGACTAGAGACTTGTTTTCAGGTGTCCTAGTGATGGACTGGAAATCTGTCTAGGTGTCCCAGGGATAGACCAGAGACATGTCCATGTGTCCCTGTGATGAAATGGAAACCTGTTCAGGTGTCCCAAGGATGGACTGAAGAACTTGGTTCAGTAAATGAAACACTTTATTTTTAGAGTGCATAAACAGCCCCTTTCAAGATGAATTCTGGTCATATTTAAATGTGTAATGTGTAACTGAAGTAAAGATGTGCAAGTATCATTTTTATGTTTTGAATGTAACAAATTGAAAGTAAAAGTTATGATTAAAATACTTGATAAAATTACAACTGCCTAAAAAATACTGAAGTACTGTAACGTAGTAAAGTTACTTAACTTTACACCTCTATTACATGGCTTTCTATGTGTGGACATATTTTGACATTATACTATATCTATGAGGACATTTAGTCATTGTGTGGACATTTGCCTGGTCCACACAATGGAAAAACCCCATTTGTTGGTCAGGGGTTGGGTTCATGTAAAAGTATGAATAAAGTTTAGGTCAGTGTCAGGGTTAGGAATGTACCTGTGAGGTTAGGTTTAGGGTAAGGATTCAGTGTTTGGCTGTAAAAGAGTCAATGCAAAACCTGCACAAGTATACTGAGACAAGTGTGTGTGTGTGTGTGTGTGTGTGTGTGTGTGTGTGTGTGTGTGTGTGTGTGT
>NW_013956535.1:0-551 GCF_001266775.1 Austrofundulus limnaeus
TTTCATCATAGTGAGCTCCGTGAAATGTGTTCTCGTCACGTACCGTTAGACAAAGATGTTGTAATTGGCTAGGATGGTTAATTAAACAACCGTTACATATCTCACGAGCATAAGAGTCCAGAGTGATGTTCAACAGATGAAGAACAGCTATTTTAGTTGTTCTGATCACGTCAGGATTCAGCCACTCACCACCGGAAGCAATGCTGTTCGAGGGTTCCTGTGTTGTTGAAGCTGAATGATGCGAGGCTGTGTGACTGACCTCTGCCGGTCTGGCTGAGCAAAGCGAGTCCCTGGCTTCAAGGGCCTCAGAAGGCCTTGTTGACTGAAGCGAGTCCCTGGCTTCAAGGGCCTCAGAAGGCCTTGTTGACTGAAGCGAGTCCCAGGCTTCAAGGCCCTCAGAAGGCCACGTTGGCTGAAGCGAGGCCCTGACTTCAAGGCCCTCAGAAGGCCACGTTGGCTGAAGCGAGGCCCTGATCCAGACTCTGGAGTCGGGCTGTAAGAGGCTGCCGGTGCAGGCTCGAATTCCGTAAGCAGTGAAATTTCCAGAGTTG
>NW_013956535.1:1532-2278 GCF_001266775.1 Austrofundulus limnaeus
TCATAGACCTTAGTTAAATCCAGTCATTGTATTTTGCGATTGACTCATTTGGAGCTGGAGTGGATGATTGAAGTTTGAAGAAACAAGATATATTGGCAATTTATGGGGCAGGGGGGGTCTCATGCAAAATTAAATTTTTTGAGCTATCATATTTTTTTTCTTTTTCTTTTTTTAGCTCAAAAACAAACCCAGAGTGTTCCTTTGACTCATTCATGCTTGTTTGAAAAATCCCTGAATCTCCTGTGGTAGCAATATGGAGCTGCCTAATCTCTTGCTGGTACGAAGCACCGCCTATTTGTACAAAGCTCCTCCCTGAAGCTCATTCTTTATCTGAGCTCCCACCCCCAGAGAGCACCTGTCTCCTGAAGCACTGTTGTGAAGACATGCTGAAGTGGGAGTGCCTGAAACAGTAGGAGGTTCTTTAAAAAGACAGAGGCCAATTTCAAGTTGTTTAGATAGGCTATGATGCAAAGTCAGTTTCATTTTTTGATATAAACAGTATTTTCTTAACAGCTGAAGGTAACATAGTTACTTGACTGAAGTACAGAATTGAACTATAAAAATGCATAATATCCCCTCTAACAATTTATTCATGTGGAAGAACCATACACAGCCACAACAGTCTGGCACTTCCTCCTCATGCTGCACTGCTGTTGGGTGGCATCCCACACATCAACCAGCATTTGTTGCAAATCATTCAACATGTTGGTCACTCTGGCCAGCACATCCAAGCTGATCTTCCAACT
>NW_013956535.1:3278-3819 GCF_001266775.1 Austrofundulus limnaeus
TCTCTCTCTCTCTCTCTCTCTCTCTCTCTCTCTCTCTCTCTCTCTCCCTCTCTCTCTTATGACCAAACTGCCTAAAGAACTACATATAATTTTTCACACTCGCTGGAAAAAGGTTCAAATTTAAAACCAGAAAAAAGTGACTTTTGAGTACAATGTGAACAAGAGACATTTTAAACTGTAACGTGAAGCTTCTGTCCTTCATGGAACTCCTGATCGGACTGGTCCTTTATCCTCGGGGGTGGGACGGGGGTGCCAGTCTCTGGTTTTACGTCTCAGCTACATGGAGTCTTTCTGTGTGGACTTTGTGTGCTGCACATGTGCAAGGATTTCCCTAGTGTGCCCCCAAAAATGTGCACATTATTTGTTTCTAAACAGATATGAGTTGTGAATGTTCAATTATGTGATAAGCACCGGACTGGGTGGATATAAATCAAACATTCTGAATGAACTGTTACATTTAACATAAGAACAGTGTGTGTGTGTGTGTGTGTGTGTGTGTGTGTGTGTGTGTGTGTGTGTGTGTGTGTGTGTGTGTGTGTGT
>NW_013956536.1:0-654 GCF_001266775.1 Austrofundulus limnaeus
GTCTACGTGGGCCATAGGCCGCCCGTGTCGGCTGCAAAATGAGGCGGTCTAGTCTAGGGAAGACGTGTGTTTGCGAAAGATTTATGAATTTCCAAACTCTGCCATTAAAAATAAATTAAAAAAACTCTGCCGTAAAATAAAAATAAAAACTACGCCATAAAAACTATGCCATCATTGTTTTTCTGTTTAATCTGCTGATGGTGCAGAGAATTGAGAGATACCGTTGACCGAGGATACTCAGATGCAACCTACATTTTCGGGGTTTTGTCGGCCGCACGAGTAGGCGCCCATGAACTGGGACAGCCTACGGCGCGATGCAGTGACGTAAGCAGCCGACAAATGTGACCGACATCGGCTGCAACCTAAGAATTGAGACACAGCCTAATAATTGCCCACCCCTCGTATAAACTGACAACATTTTTTGGTAAAATACAGGGGAAACATAAATCTGGTTCCATTATATTACATTACTGTCCCTATTAGTGTTTTTAAAACGTAATGTTTTAATAAATCAAGATTTTTTTTCAGTTCCTCTAAAATGAGAATTAGTTACCTGGGATTAGAGCAGGGTACTCTCTGCGTGTTGACGTTGTCACACATTTGTTCGCCTCCATGGTAAATTCCTGTCCTCACATATATCTATAAGTACAGAAG
>NW_013956536.1:1654-2119 GCF_001266775.1 Austrofundulus limnaeus
GTGTAATCTGGATTAAAACTTCATTTAGATTAAATGCTGTGTAATCTGGATTAAAATTTCATTTAGATTAAATGCTGTGTAATCTGGATTAAAATTTCATTTAGATTAAATGCTGTGTTATCTGGATTAAAACTTCATCATTTAGATTAAATGCTGTGTAATCTGGATTAAAAACTACATATTTTAGATCAAACGCTGTGCGATCTGGATTTAAAACTACATATTTTAGATCAAACGCTGTGCGATCTGGATTAAAAGCTACATCATTTAGATCAAATGCTGTGTAATCTGGATTGAATGATGTGTAATCTTGATTAAATACTGTGTACTCTGGATTGAATGCTTTGTAATCTGGACTAAAAGCTACATCATTTATATTAAATGTTGTGTAATCTGGATTTAATGATGTGTAATCTTGATTAAATGCTGTGTAATCTGAAAAAAAATTTAACTTTTGCCATTGTC
>NW_013956536.1:3119-3836 GCF_001266775.1 Austrofundulus limnaeus
TCCAACCCAGAAGTTCCTCATAACAAAACTGGGGTTCAAACAAAAATCAATATGAAACCCTAATGTGAATTATATGACTGCAGCTGTTGATTACTTGCTCAAGTCTAATGGGCGCACACGTACACCAGGGTACCCCACGTTTGTGCTGTTTTCCATAACCCCATGAGGTTTTCAGATAAGGAAAGATTAAACTGTAAAATCGGCTAAAACGANTATGCTTCGCTTGCGGGGCTCATAGTAAAGACTGGGTAATGTGTTGGGGAAAAAAATCAGGCGTGTTCATTTTAGTTCAGAACCATTGCATGGATAAATACTTATTGAGTCTTATTTGTATTATGTACACTCTTGGCATTTGTTCTGAAAATTCCTTCCCATCACGTTCCAACCCAGAAGTTCCTCATAACAAAACTGGGGTTCAAACAAAAATCAATATGAAACCCTAATGTGAATTATATGACTGCAGCTGTTGATTACTTGCTCAAGTCTAATGGGCGCACACGTACACCAGGGTACTCCACGTTTGTGCTGTTCTCCATAACCCCATGAGGTTTTCAGATAAGGAAAGATTAAACTGTAAAATCGGCTATAACGAGAAGAAACAGGAGCAATAAAATTGGTATCTTTAAAACGATATCTGATTCTGTTTGGAAGCAACAGTGTAAAGGAAGTAAGGTGCTTCGTGTTAGCGATGGGATGGAGATCTTAAAGAGTCTGAGC
>NW_013956537.1:0-404 GCF_001266775.1 Austrofundulus limnaeus
CCAAACTTTAACTGGTTCTCACTTATTTAAAACCACCAGACTTTAACTGGTTCTCACTTTTTTAAAACCTCCAGACTTTAACTGGTTCTCCCTTATTTAAAACCACCAGACTTTAACTGGTTCTCCCTTTTTTAAAACACCAGACTTTAACTGGTTCTCCCTTTTTAAAACCACCAGACTTTAACTGGTCTTCCCTTTTTAAAACCACCAGACTTTAACTGGTTCTCCCTTTTTAAAACCACCAGACTTTAACTGGTTCTCCCTTTTTAAAACCACCAGACTTTAACTGGTTCTCCCTTTTTAAAACCACCAGGCTGTAACTGGTCTTCCCTTTTTAAAACCACCAGACTTTAACTGGTTCTCCCTTTTTAAAACCACCAGACTTAACTGGTTCTTACTTACTT
>NW_013956537.1:1134-1972 GCF_001266775.1 Austrofundulus limnaeus
TCTCCCTTTTTAAAACCACCAGACATTAACTGGTTCTCACTTACTTAAAACCACCAGACTTAAACTGGTTATCCCTTTTTAAAACCACCAGACTTTAACTGGTTCTCCCTTTTTAAAACCACCAGACTTCAACTGGTTCGACCTTTTTAAAACCACCAGACTTCAACTGGTTTTCCCGTTTTTAAAACCACCAGACTTTAACTGGTTCTCACTTACTTAAAACCACCAGACTTAAACTGGTTATCCCTTGTTAAAACCACCAGACTTTATCTGGTTCTCCCTTTTTAAAACCACCAGACTTTAACTGGTTCTCCCTTTTTAAAACCACCAGACTCTTTACTGGTTCTCACTTATTTAAATCCACCAGACTTTAACTGGTTCTCACTTATTTAAATCCACCAGACTTTAACTGGTTCTCCCTTTTCTAAATCACCAGATTTTACCTGGTTCTCACTTATTTAAAACCACCAGACTTTAACTGGTTCTCACTTACTTAAAACCACCAGACTTTAAAGGTTCTCCCTTTTTAAAACCACCAGACTTTAACTGGTTCTCACTTACTTAAAACCACCAGACTTTAAAGGTTCTCCCTTTTTAAAACCACCAGACTTTAACTGATTCTCACTTATTTTAAGCAACTAGACTTTAATTTGTTCTCCCTTTTTAAAACCACCAGACTTTAACTGGTTCTCCCTTTTTAAAACCACCAGACTTTAACTGGTTCTCACTAATTTAAAACCACCAAACATTAACTGGTTCTCCCTTTTTAAAACCACCAGAATTTAACTGGTTCTCCCTTTTTAAAACCACCAGACTTTTTACTGGTTCTCACTTATTT
>NW_013956537.1:2972-3565 GCF_001266775.1 Austrofundulus limnaeus
GGTTCTCCCTTTTTAAAACCACCAGACATTAACTGGTTCTCACTTACTTAAAACCACCAGACTTTAACTGGTTCTCACTTAAAACCACCAGATTTTAACTGGTTCTCCCTTTTTAAAACCACCAGACTTTAACTGGTTCTCACTTAAAACCACCAGATTTTAACTGGTTCTCCCTTTTTAAAACCACCAGACTTTAACTGGTTCTCCCTTTTTAAAACCACCAGACTTTAACTGGTTCTCCCTTTTTAAAACCACCAGACTTTAACTGGTTCTCACTTACTTAAAACCACCAGACTTTAAAGGTTCTCCCTTTTTAAAACCACCAGACATTAACTGGTTCTCCCTTTTTAAAACCACCAGACTTTAACTGGTTCTCACTTACTTAAAACCACCAGACTTTAAAGGTTCTCCCTTTTTAAAACCACCAGACTTTAACTGTTTCTCACTTATTTAAAACCACCAGACTTTAACTGGTTCTCACTTTTTAAAACCACCAGACTTTAACTGGTTCTACCTTTTTAAAACCACCAGACTTTAACTGGTTCTCACTTAAAACCACCAGATTTTAACTGGTCCTCCCTTTTTAAAACCAC
>NW_013956538.1:0-622 GCF_001266775.1 Austrofundulus limnaeus
TGACACAAATTATAACAATTCAAATAACAGTGTTGCCTATGCTCCTGGGAATTATTGGGTTGATGAAGCTGATGATTGAATAAAAACTTGCAACTTTCTTGCTGAGAGGCAACAGTTTAGACTACTGCTTTACTAAAAACATTAAAAATAATTTTATTTGTTGCTGTTAAATAAAGAAAAATAATAGGTTTGGAAACTTAATTACTTCATTAAAATCTGTTAAGTGGTTGATGAGAGAGTTTGACCTGTAAACATTAGCTGTGCATCAATTTAAAAACAAATGAATGAAGGTTTTGTTTTCTNTGTGTGTGTGTGTGTGTGTGTGTGTGTGTGTGTGTGTGTGTGTGTGTGTGTGTGTGTGTGCGTGAAGCTTCTGTGGTGCGCACCTGGTGAAGCCATCCATTCTGAGCCTGGGAACATTAACTTTGCGCACGGGTATAATCACTGTAAACACAAAGGAAAGATGTTTGGTAGAACATGGATCCTAGTTTATTTAACAGTTGATCTGAAGAAACGAGTCTCTGTGCCTCAGTGGAGAGTTTTAATGACGTGACATGAAGTTGCTGATTTAAATTTCAGAATCATATTGTTAGGGCCGTTCCAATGGACATGACTCGGCTTC
>NW_013956538.1:1575-1939 GCF_001266775.1 Austrofundulus limnaeus
CTCAGTTGCTAACGACTAATAAAAAAAACATAATCTCTCATGCAAATGTTCAGCTGAACACAAATAAAAAGTTTTTATTTTACAGTTTTCAAAATCAAGGGGACAGAACTTACAGTAGCAAGAGGGACATTATTAAAGCAGAAATATTTGCATAAACAATTTATTAGATTTTTAATTTTAAAAAATGGTCTCAATCTAATTGTAATTTTAAATCAGCACATCTGTAATGAAGAAACAAAAGAAGTGCAGATGTTTGCTGTGGCTTATTGGGAGTCTGGAAGAAAAACGGGATCCTCGCAGGCATGACCACATCTGTTTGGACAGCACTTCTTCTCACGGCTACAATCACTGTCATTTCGACAGC
>NW_013956538.1:2939-3787 GCF_001266775.1 Austrofundulus limnaeus
CGAGCAGGTTCTTGAATTATTTATTTGACTTCATTG
This sequence comes from Austrofundulus limnaeus, assembly GCF_001266775.1. NCBI lineage: Eukaryota > Metazoa > Chordata > Actinopteri > Cyprinodontiformes > Rivulidae > Austrofundulus > Austrofundulus limnaeus. The sequence goes on from NW_013956538.1 coordinate 2,976, forward strand.
TTTCAAAGTAAACAAGGTGAACTTAGGGATGTATGCTGCAGCTCAATCGGGAATGGGTTTTTTGCATTGACTTCCACATCCATGACGACAGCACTTCAGATTTCCAGAGCAATCTTTGTCACCATAGCAGAACCAATGACAGGCAAGACTCGAGTAGACTGGACACCATCCTGAAACACCCAACACAAAAAATATTTAGGTGCGTCAGACCAAGCAGCATGTTAATTGGAAAAGAGTGAAAATTGTTGCCACTGTAATCAGTGCTCACCTGGTTTTTGTATTTCAACGCATACATATCCACACCCTTTAGGCTGACATATTTCACCAGGTGGGCAATCCTCATCCCATCTGCACTCTACTACACAGGGAGGTGCTGATGAGAGAAAAGAGAAATTAATTTATGCAAAGACCGAAAAACTTAAATGTCCAGATTAACTGTTTTTTTGAAAAAGGTTTACTAAGACCATTACTACTTTGATCAAATAGGTGCATCAGACCAAGCAGCATGTTAATTGGAAAAGAGTGAAAATTGTTGCCACTGTAATCAGTGCTCACCTGCAATGCACTTAAGTGCACACCCGTTATACTGACATTTTTCACCAAATGAGCAATCCTCATCCTTTCTGCAATCAGGTATACAGTTAGGTGGACTAGGTGGTGGTTGTGCTGGAAATGATGAGAGAAACGAGAAATTAATTTATGCAAAGACCGAAAAACTTAAATGCCCAGATTAACTGTTTTTTCGAAAAAGGTTTACTAAGACCATTACTACTTTGATCAAAAAAAATTTTTTTGAATCAGGACATTAACAA
>NW_013956538.1:4787-5379 GCF_001266775.1 Austrofundulus limnaeus
AACTTTCTACTGATTGTGTTCCAGATGGAACTCATTTATATAATTTAGGAACTGACGCCGTTTTACTCATGCAGGTTTGAGTAGGTGGGGTTATTTCCAACACTACAGTGAAAATATATTAAATAATTTCTGGGGTTAAATCTTATGTAAATTTTAAATGACATAAGCTTGCCTTAATTCAAAAGTCTGTAACACCTCAGTTGCTAACGACTAATAAAAAAAACATAATCTCTCATGCAAATGTTCAGCTGAATACAAATAAAAAGTTTTTATTTTACATTTTTCAAAATCAGGGTTACAGAACTTACAGTAGCAAGAGGGACATTATTAAAGCAGAAATATTTGCATAAACAATTTATTAGATTTTTAATTTTAAAAAATGGTCTCTATCTAATTGTAATTTTAAGTCAGCACATCTGTAATGAAGAAACAAAAGAAGTGCAGATGTCTGCTGTGGCTTATTGGGAGTCTGGAAGAAAAACGGGATCCTCGCAGGCATGACCACAGCTTTTCGGACAGCACTTCTTCTCACGGCTACAATCACTGTCATTTCGACAGCGATCCCTACAAACAGGAGTGAAACTGCGCCAAC
>NW_013956539.1:0-1008 GCF_001266775.1 Austrofundulus limnaeus
CTATACAATTTTTTTCATTTTTAATATCAGCTTATTTCTCTGCTTATATGAAGTCTGCAGTCAGACACACACGGTTTAGTACTTCAGGTTTGGTAAAACTAATGAACATCAGCAGGTTCAGAGTGTCTGAGTGCTGCTGATGTTCATGTAGTGACACATTTCTTCCTTCCCCCTGGACTGAGAGTAAACATCTGCTTTAAGCCTGATAGCATCTCCAGTGACGATCCAGGAGATCAGGTGATGAGACAATCCCAGCAGAGCGTAGCGTGCCTCCTTCAGCGGAGCTCCATCAGTCTGTTCAGTTTTCTGACAGAAACATTCAAACCCCGAAGTCTCAGAGACCACCTGCCTCCGCTGTCCCCTCACTGCAGCACAGAGACACCAACAGGATGTTACTTCAGAGCTCTAACTACATCTTGTGAAGAGCTCTCACCATGACAGTCAGAACAGAGCGTGTTGCAGACAGACAACCTGAAACACGCCCTGACATGTAACTGTTGTGTACACAAGAGTGCAACGATCCAGGCCTCAGGCTGTGGGTATTTTCTACACTGACAGGAACCTGGAGGTGTGAGGGTGGAGGAGGAGGAGGAAACACACTGAAGGTCTGAGCTGACTGATGTCAGGAGAAAAAACTCTAAACTGTTCAGCAACACATCCACCCCTTCAGCTGCAGTCCAGTTCACAAAGTGAAAAATAACAAAACTTCCACCACTTCCTGCTCCTGCACTTCAAACTGTTTTACTGACAAAACCTTTAAAAAAACAAAGATTATTATCATAACAAATATACTCAGCCTCCTGTGGTTCAATATTAATCCTGCATTATAAAGTTATTCAAACACACTTTAAAAGTAAGAAATGACTTTAAGGGCAGACTTTAAAAAACAAAAGTTGCTGAAGTTGTTTCTAATTGTGCATTTCTATCACATTCTGTGTCCACACAGAGTGAGACAGGTGTTTCTTTCCTGACAGATAATGCCGACCAAAAGCTAGAGTTATATATATA
>NW_013956539.1:2008-2448 GCF_001266775.1 Austrofundulus limnaeus
GTATATTTCTGTGTATTTCTGTATATTTCTGTGTATTTCTTGTAACTGACAGGACAGATGATGGCTTCAGTCAGTGGGGGTGAATCTTCACTGCAGCAGCTACACTTTAGGATTCCAGCGGATCGGACAGCTGCACACTTAAACAAACCATCTGCGTGGAGCTGCTTTAACCCCCCTGTGGGATACTGACCCCCCCCTGCCCCCTTCATGGTGTCTCCTGTAGGTCCAGCCTGAAGCCCAGAGTGGCACCAACACTGAGCCCTGCCCCCCTCTCCTGGTGTCCCTCAGCAGAAACACATGAGAAGTCTGCAGACTGCCCAAGTGTGAGCAGTGTGTGTTCAGTCTGTATTGTATTATAGTTACAGGGTACAACACCACACACACACACACACACACACACACACACACACACACACACACACACACACACACACACACAC
>NW_013956539.1:3448-3834 GCF_001266775.1 Austrofundulus limnaeus
GTGTGTGTGTGTGTGTGTGTGTGTGTGTGTGTGTGTGTGTTTGCAGAAGGCGTGGCTGCTGGGGTGTGAACACAGACAGCTTCACGAGGGAGGATGTGCTGGCAGGAGGTTGGCATGTTTGTAACTTGGACAGGTGTGCTGCAGCAGAGAAACAATGGAAGCACGACTGGAACGTGTGGATGAAGGAACACAGAACTCCTCATCCTCCTCCAGATCCCAGCATGCCTGTCAACACCTCCTGCTGGAGCTGAACGGGTGACTGATGCTGACTTACTGGAGACATTTCACTACAAGGATCTGGTTTTGTGACTTTATTCCTAAAATGTGGCAGGAATTTTATGTCGAGCTACCTTTAAGCCTCCAAATATATTGTCTGCTCCGAATAC
>NW_013956540.1:0-702 GCF_001266775.1 Austrofundulus limnaeus
AATCCCACACCAGTTTGACCATGAATAACGTTGGGTGATGAGTAAGACTTTTTTTTTTACATTGGACTCCACAGAGAAGAAATTCCGTGCATACTTCCCGCTTAAATGTTCGCTATGTCAGAACTTATTCAGCAAATGTGTTTCCATCTCTGCTTTTGCGCATTAACTCTTGGGGGAAGTTGGTCTTGCCGGAGGTTTGCACTCTCCGAGTGCTTCTAGTTGTCATATAGGCTACATCAAAACAGAAATGCTTTCTCAAAACAGTAAGCAAAATAGCTATTCAGAATTATGTTCAACACCAAAACTACTTTTTCTCAATATAAACATTTTGTACTATTCAGCATGAAAATATTATGCACAGAGATCAACACATCTTTCTTGCATCACAGAGATGCTTCTGAGCAGTTTGATGAAGAAACAAAGAGATGCAGGTCACTGGTGCACAATCTGCATTATGTCATCATTTCGATGCACATCTGAACCGTAACAAATGGCGTGATGAAGTGTGTGCTGCCACTGAAAGAAGAATAAGATAGTAATAGAGGCAGTATGGTGTGAATACAGAGATTACATTTCAAATTCAATTGATTTGTCTCTTGGCTGTGTGTATGAAACGTCACCAGGCTCAGGTTACTGGTAATGAGGTGTGTGTGTGTGTGTGTGTGTGTGTGTGTGTGTGTGTGTGTGTGTGTGTGTGTGTGT
>NW_013956540.1:2754-3354 GCF_001266775.1 Austrofundulus limnaeus
CTGTATATATGCTCCATAAGCTAATATCTGCTAACCAGGTCAATAAATAACAGTGATTAAACTGTTATATTATTAGCTTCAGTTCTGCTCAGATCACAAAAAAAATTCTGCTGCACGTATCGGCGCATCGGTTAGACTGATGTAAAAAAAATCAGTATCGGCCTTCAAAAACCTGTGTCGGTTGATCTCTACACTAAATTATAAATCTAAAAATGATTCAGGAATATGTAGACTATTAACTGACTTCACTGTGGTGCACATGTAGAAACACTTCTGCTGCCTTTTCCTGACATCTGGATTTAAAATGCTTTGGTGAATCCAACTGCTGCTGTCATGTAGATGAACGGCCAAAACACCAGAGTCGTTCTGATTTCATTCATCAGCATTACCTAAACTGGGCCCAAGTCTAGCGCCATGCTGAGTCTTTGAGGACTCAACTGGTATTTTCTTATCGTGCCTAGCATCAACGTGATACACGATGATGAAGTGATCCTTTGCAGGGGTCGACATAACCATTGTTTAGTTTGTCCTTTTGTCCGAGACAACCTATTTTCGTTTCGGACAACCAGATCCCGCCTCCAAGTTGTCCGGTGGACAACC
>NW_013956540.1:4354-4886 GCF_001266775.1 Austrofundulus limnaeus
GTATTAATCGTCAAGTGCCAAAAACTAATCGATTAATGTTTTTCTGACTATTAATTGCACACGATACGATTACGCTCAACCCTAGTTTCCACTTCACAAAACACATAGTTCTGCCCATGTAAAAGGATGATGCATTTCCCAACGTGATGACGCAACTCGTTCAAAATCGAACAGTTCTTTTGAACGGCTCTATGAAACAAACAACTCCTCAAGATCCGGATCACTTCAAAGAGCCATTTATCACATCTCTACTAGGGATGCACAGAAATGAAAATTTCAACCAATATCGATATCCAATATAATTACTGCTGTTATGGCTGATAACAGATATTTACCGATATTACACAATCTCTCACAAATTATATTATACATATACGCACAAAAACACCTGGGTCTTTTTTTGATACCGTAAACAAACAACCAGACCTCTGACATGGCTCCCTGCTTCAGTTATTCCTGGTTACGTAGCATCAATATCACTATTATGATCAAACAGATGCCGCTCAACCAACCATCTACACTCCCAAAACAG
>NW_013956541.1:0-841 GCF_001266775.1 Austrofundulus limnaeus
GGGGTAGACTGAGTGGATCAGAGGTAGACTGAGTGGATCAGAGGTAGACTGAGTGGATCAGAGGTAGACTGAGTGGGTCAGAGGTAGACTGAGTGGGTCAGGGGTAGACTGAGTGGATCAGGGGTAGAGTGAGTTTATCGGGGGTAGACTGAGTGGGACAGAGGTAGACTGAGTGGATCAGGGGTAGACTGAGTGGGGTAGAGTTAGGCTGAGTGGGGTAGAGTTAGGCTGAGTGGATCAGGGGTGGACTGAGTGGGGCAGAGTTAGACTGAGTGGATCAGGGGTAGACTGAGTGGATCAGAGGTAGACTGAGTGGATCAGAGGTAGACTGAGTGGATCAGGGGTAGACTGAGTGGATCAGGGGTAGACTGAGTGGGACAGAGGTAGACTGAGTGGATCAGGGGTAGACTGAGTGGGGTAGAGTTAGGCTGAGTGGGGTAGGGTTAGGCTGAGTGGATCAGGGGTGCACTGAGTGGATCAGGGGTAGACTGAGTGTGCCAGAGGTAGACTGAGTGGGTCAGGGGTAGACTGAGTGGATCAGGGGTAGACTGAGTGGGTCAGAGGTAGACTGAGTGGATCAGGGGTAGACTGAGTGGATCAGGGGTAGACTGAGTGGATCAGAGGTAGACTGAGTGGATCAGGGGTAGACTGAGTGGATCAGGGGTAGACTGAGTGGGACAGAGGTAGACTGAGTGGATCAGGGGTAGACTGAGTGGATCAGGGGTAGACTGAGTGGATCAGAGGTAGACTGAGTGGATCAGTGGTAGACTGAGTGGATCAGAGGTAGACTGAGTGGATCAGAGGTAGACTGAGTGGATCAGAGGTAGACTGAGTGGATCAG
>NW_013956541.1:1841-2834 GCF_001266775.1 Austrofundulus limnaeus
GTAGACTGAGGGGTGCAGAGGTAGACTGAGTGGATCAGGGGTAGACTGAGTGGGTCAGAGGTAGACTGAGTGGGTCAGAGGTAGACTGAGTGGATCAGGGGTAGACTGAGTGGATCAGGGGTAGACTGAGTGGGTCAGAGGTAGACTGAGTGGGTCAGAGGTAGACTGAGGGGTGCAGAGGTAGACTGAGTGGGTCAGAGGTAGACTGAGTGGGTCAGGGGTAGACTGAGTGGATCAGGGGTAGACTGAGTGGATCGGGGGTAGACTGAGTGGGTCAGAGGTAGACTGAGTGGGTCAGGGGTAGACTGAGTTGATCAGGGGTAGACTGAGTGGATCAGGGGTAGACTGAGTGGATCGGGGGTAGACTGAGTGGGTCAGAGGTAGACTGAGTGGATCAGGGGTAGACTGATAGGATCAGAGGTATACTGAGTGGATCAGGGGTAGACTGAGTGGATCAGGGGTAGACTGAGTGGGTCAGAGGTAGACGGAGTGGATCAGGGGTAGACTGAGTGGATCAGGGGTAGACTGAGTGGGTCAGAGGTAGACTGAGTGGATCAGGGGTAGACTGAGTGGATCAGGGGTAGACTGAGTGGGTCAGAGGTAGACTGAGTGGATCAGGGGCAGACTGAGTGGATCAGGGGTAGACTGAGTGGGTCAGAGGTAGACTGAGTGGGTCAGAGGTAGACTGAGGGGTGCAGAGGTAGACTGAGTGGATCAGGGGTAGACTGAGTGGATCAGGGGTAGACTGAGTGGGTCAGAGGTAGACTGAGTGGATCAGGGGCAGACTGAGTGGATCAGGGGTAGACCGAGTGGGTCAGTGGTAGACTGAGTAGGTCAGGGGTAGACTGAGTGGATCAGGGGTAGAGTGAGTTTATCGGGGGTAGACTGAGTGGGACAGAGGTAGACTGAGTGGATCAGGGGTAGACTGAGTGGGTCAGAGGTAGACTGAGTGGATCAGGGGCAGACTGAGTGGATCAGGGGTAGACCGAGTGG
>NW_013956542.1:0-980 GCF_001266775.1 Austrofundulus limnaeus
CATTATTTTTAAATATTAAATCAGATGGTCTGCTCAGTTAGTCAGTTCTTGGTTAGTATTTTTATCAAACATTTTTTACTTTTACTTGAGTAATTTCTTGGTGGGATACTTATTTTTATTTGAAAAAAACAACAACAACAACCATGTTGAAGTAGTGGTATTCTTACCTGAGTACAATTATTGGGTACTCTATCTCCTGTGCTTGTGGGTAACTCATTCTTCATATTTTCTGCCATATAAGTTTTATCCTTGATGTTTATTTTCATAGTTTATTGTTGTGTTTCCCTTCCTGAATATTGTTTCCTATCATAATCTGTGTTTTTATTCCTATTCAGATCATGTATTTTGCTCTTTGTCTCATGAATTAATTATTGCTCAAAAGGTCTTGCCATAAGCCTACAGGTTTTTTTTAATTATTTGGTTTCTTAGTCTATTCTTGCATTTTGTTTTTCGTGCATCTCTGTTTAGTTTTCTTTTCTTTATTTAATGAGTCTTTACTTTCTCTCACATTATTAGTCTGCCTCCTGGTTGTTGTTTTTTATGTGTATGTCACTCACCAGCGACGCCTCATCATCGTCATGTGTTTCAACTGATCTGCCACGCAAACTCTTGGTGTTTTTACTGTTCAGCACTGGATTCCCTGTTTTCATGCGTTTTTTTCGTCTTATTTTTCCATTCTGTGCGTGCTTTTCTGTTCATAAACTCAGTCTGTGTGAGAGAAGAGCGTGCTGCCGGCCAAGAGCGAGCACGCGTGCTCCTTTTATTTGTTTCTTTTTTTCTTTCTCAGCCTGCACGGTTCAGAGCTTAAGTACAGGGAGCAGAGGAAAATGGGAAACGCAGGCTTTACAGCAGTTCCAGAATGCATCAGACTCAGGAAATAAGTTCTGGTACGCTGAGGGGTAAAATTGAGAAGTGGTGGTACTGCGCACCGGTGGGTACTGGCCCACTGTAGTATGCAAATCCAAAACCGAGTATAATGC
>NW_013956542.1:1980-2834 GCF_001266775.1 Austrofundulus limnaeus
GTGACTGCTGGATATGGGCACCAGTGACCCACGCAACCTTGAAAAAGAAGAAGCGTGTACAGAAAATGGATGGATGGGTGGATGTTTCACTTATTTATCTAATTTATCTTAACCTGTGATATGTCTTCTATATTTTTATTTCACTGTATAAACAATCACTTTCAGCTGTGCCATGGTTTCTTTGATCAGCAAGTGTCTTGATGACAATGGATGAATAGATTACTGTGAACTCTTCTTCCTGCAGAATGAAGTAAGAAATGGCATTACCCAAACAAAGCCACACGTTCAGTAAGCCATTTCTACATTCTAACTGGTGGAAAGGTTACTGTACCTCGTCGCTGAAGCCACAACAGGAGAAACAAAAAGGAAATGCTTAAGTGAGAATGAAAGAGAATCAGAATTAGGGTGCATCTAGCAAACAGCAAAACCACCGAGTTGGCATAAAAAAAAAACAGGAAGTCCCAATACAGCTTAAACTAAAGCTGCAAATTTTACCTGTACGCCATCTTGATTTCAAGCAAAAAATTAAAAACGTTATAATTAAACACACAATGACAGCTGATACTCCATAAAGAACTGGTATCAGATGTTTAGTCTTCCCAGATTCACCAACAGAAACAAAAACCTGAGTATTAGAATTCTTTCAACTTAAGTTACACCTTTCTTTCAAAAGAAACAAGACAATTTATGGTAAACACCCACCTGTTTCTGTTGAAGATATGAGTGGTACTAACTGTTGTGCACCCATCTAAGCTCTGACTTGCATTACAAGTAATAGATCCAGATAGATCTACATCCAATGATATATTTGTGTGATCCATCAGAAAACTTTTTATTTTTGTTTCATTTAAATA
>NW_013956543.1:0-1301 GCF_001266775.1 Austrofundulus limnaeus
TCCTTTTCCTACCCCACAGTTAAGACTGCACCATCCCTTTACAAGTATACTTACTCTTCACTCTGGACTCCTGAGCCCCCTCCACATGGCACTTCTGCTGTACGTGATGCCTGAGAAATTTATGGGGACATGGTTGTAAAATGTCAAATATTTTGTGAGTAACATTTGCAAATAAACTGTTTTGTGGTGGGAATGCTTTATTAAAAAAGGCAATAAATGAATAAAAGCAGTAAAATAAATGTAACATATGTTGCTAAGGAAACCAACATAGCAAATGGACTGAACTTATTAACTCCTATGGTAACAATTGTGATTTAATTAATTCTTATGATTTTTGTTCAGTCATTCCTTTGTTGTTTTACTTATAAATAGAATAAAATCTATATACAGCAACATAAAAATGAAATAATGCTTTGAATGAAATGGTGCAGAAAGAAGAAAAATCTTATCTGCACAAACACTTAACCAACAAACTCAACCTTAAATGATCTCAAAATGTCCAAAATTAAAATAAAAATAAAAACAGCAAATATATTCAGATGTTTTTTCCATTAATTACTACAAAATTATATTTTATCCCCAATAAATACTTAAATGTCAATCAACAACTTTTACATGACTGAGACCGGCAAACTAACCTGGAGTGACTCATAAATTGCCACAGCCAGATCATCATCTTCGCTGCAAAGAAAGAAAATAGCATTAGTGTCGGAAAGAAAAGTTTTTGCACTTCAACAACAGTGTAGGAGCCTAAATGCCCTATTGTTTGTTAAATAAAGTTATAAACGTTTTTTCCAAAATAAGAAATACTGACATAGAATATAGCTAAATGTTAATATTTGTGTTTTCAATAATTTTGGAATAAACATTTGATTATATTGTTATTGACATGCATATTTGAATGATTTCAATATGTGATTTAATTGAATCAGAAACAGCAAGTGGGGAGGTGTTTAAGTTAATTCAGGATAGAAGGTGTTAGGGGCTGTTTAGAGAGTTTCAAAAAGCTTTTAGGAAATGAAACATCGAATACAAAAGCAAAGTACAATCAAATAACAGACAACACTAATTCGTGTAAGGACACAAAAGAGAAGAGAAGACGAACTCAAACTTCTTTCATTTGCGCAATGCAGAAGACCAAAACAGCACAGAAATGTCCCAGAGCCCTTATTTCAGCCACAATTGCAATATACAGTAATTGTTGTACTACTATAAAATTAGAAAAATGTGCACACTGTGAGGAATGATGCACACACACACACACACACACACACACACACACACACACACACACACACACA
>NW_013956543.1:2301-2834 GCF_001266775.1 Austrofundulus limnaeus
GCATGGGACTAAGGTGGGTATTTATTCAAGAAATAATATAAATTAGTTTAGTTATTTACTAATATATAATTTGATTATGGGAAATGAAATGATCTGTTATTATGTTTTGTAAGGGTTCAAAGATCAAGAGTGATTGACACTTTAAGACATGTTGATCCTGTCGGTACCATATGTCGTGGACTTGGTATCAACATTGTTCCAAGAAGAGCCTACTCTGTGCCTTTTCCCATGGCCCTTTGGCACATTGATGGAAATCACAAGTTAATAAAGTAAGTATTATCTAAAGTATTACATGTCAACATTTAAATGAAGACAGTACTGAGTAACTATACCAACGATTGTTTGAATTTGTAGGTGGAAAATTGTGATACATGGTGGAATTGATGGGTACAGCAGAAAGATAATGTTTCTGACAGCAAGTGACAATAATAAAGCCACAACTGTTCTTGATGCCTTTCTTGGTGCTGTTGAACAGTTTGGTATACCTAAAACAGTTCGCAGTGACAAAGGAGGGGAGAATATTGAAGTAGCAC
>NW_013956544.1:0-654 GCF_001266775.1 Austrofundulus limnaeus
CAGTGGCTCATCAGGGAGATTGCCACCAGCTGCTGCCAGTTAGCTGCCAGGACCAATCAGGGATGTGACTGTGAAATCCTCACATGGTCGGCCTTGTATTTAAGTGATGATAGTGAACGCTCTTTGTCGGATTTCGTTTAACCGTGCTCCTGAAAGTGACATAACTCCAACTCTTTCCTTGGTGTTGACAAAATTATGTTTTTAGGATAAAGACAACTCCAGTTGTCACTGGTGTCTCATACAGTTGTAATATATAATGCTAAGAATTACTTCTTGCCTAACCACAAGTGACTGTTTATGCCATTCATCTTGTATTAAAATCAAATTAAATTATTTCAAACTTGTCCATGTAAACAATCAACAATCTCCATGGAACAACAGCAATACTTATCTCATGGCCATGAGTTACCATCTCATGGCCATGAGTTACCATCTCATGGCCACACATTTTCATTCATTTTTATCCAATGTCATCAGATGGGCTCTGTAGCATTCTGACGTTTTTGTCAGAATTTTGATTTAAAAATGAATTCTGTGATTAAGCAAGAAAACAAGAACAACAAAAGCATTTATTAACCATTCTTTATTATGCCAGCATCGTGGAGGTCTACATAACAACCTTTATTATTGTTATTATTATTATTATTATTATTA
>NW_013956544.1:1654-2291 GCF_001266775.1 Austrofundulus limnaeus
CATGTAATGTTTTTATGTACATGTAATGTTTTATGTACATGTAATGTTTTTATGTACATGTAATGTTTTCATGTACATATGTTTTTATGTACATGTAATGTTTTTCTGTACGTTTTTCTGTACATGTAATTTATTTATGTACATGTAATATTTTTATGTACATTTAATATTTTTATGTACATGTAATGTTTTTATGTACATATGTTTTTATGTACATGTAATGTTTTTATGTACATATGTTTTTATGTACATATGTTTTTATGTACATGTAATATTTTTATGTACATGTAATATTTTTATGTACATGTAATGTTTTTATGTACATGTAATGTTTTTATGTACATATGTTTTTATGTACATATGTTTTTATGTACATGTAATATTTTTATGTACATGTAATATTTTTATGTACATGTAATGTTTTTATGTACATGAAATGTTTTTATGTACATGTAATGTTTTTATGCACGTTTTTATGTACATGTAATATTTTTATGTACATGTAATGTTTTTATGTACATGTAATGTTTTTATGTACATATGTTTTTATGTACATAAGTTTTTTATGTACATGTAATATTTTTATGTACATGTAATGTTTTTATGTACATGTAATATTTTTATTTACATGTAATGT
>NW_013956544.1:7968-8259 GCF_001266775.1 Austrofundulus limnaeus
TTTTATGTACATGTAATGTTTTTATGTACATGTAATATTTTTATGTACATGTAATGTTTTTATGTACATATGTTTTTCTGTACATTTAATATTTTTATGTACATGTAATTTCTTTATGTACATGTAATATTTTTATATACATGTAATATTTTATGTACATGTAATGTTTTTATGTACATATGTTTTTATGTACATGTAATATTTTTATGTACATGTAATTTTTTATGTACATGTAATTTTTTTTATGTACATGTAATATTTTTATGTACATGTAATATTTTTATGTACATA
>NW_013956544.1:9259-9511 GCF_001266775.1 Austrofundulus limnaeus
ATGTAATGTTTTTATGTACATATGTTTTTATGTACATGTAATATTTTATGTACATGTAATGTTTTTATGTACATATGTTTTTCTGTACATGTAATTTTTATGTACATGTAATTTTTTATGTACATGTAATTTTTTTATGTAAATGTAATATTTTTATGTACATGTAATATTTTTATGTACATGTAATGTTTTTATGTACATGTAATATTTTTATGTACATGTAATGTTTTTATGTACATGTAATGTTTTTAT
>NW_013956545.1:0-215 GCF_001266775.1 Austrofundulus limnaeus
TGGACATGTCTCAGTCCATCACAGGGACACCTGGACATGTCTCAGTCCATCACAGGGACACCTGGACATGTCTCAGTCCACCTGGATATGTCTCAGTCCATCACAGGGACACCTGGACATGTCTCATTCCATCAGAGGGTCACATGGACATGTCTCAGTCCATCAGAGGGTCACATGGACATGTCTCAGTCCATCAGAGGGACACATGGACATGT
>NW_013956545.1:1215-2832 GCF_001266775.1 Austrofundulus limnaeus
TTTCATGAGACAAACAAACAAACAAACAAGCAACATTTCATGAGACAAACAAACAAACACACAACAGTTCATGAGAAAAACAAACAAACAAACAAACAAACAACAGTTAACAGGACAAACATTTTGATTTGTTTTCTGACCCAAAACTTCAATCAGAAATTCATTCATTCTGTCTTTATATTTTTCTCCTCCTCCTTTTTCCTTTCCTTCCTTGTCTCCTCTGTCCATCTTTCCTTCTTTGTCTCCTCTGTCTATCTTTCCTTCTTTGTCTCCTCTGTCTATCTTTCCTTCCTTGTCTCCTCTATCTTTCCTTCCTTGTCTCCTCTGTCCATCTTTCCTTCTTTGTCTCCTCTGTCTATCTTTCCTTCCTTGTCTCCTCTATCTTTCCTTCCTTGTCTCCTCTATCTTTCCTTCCTTGTCTCCTCTGTCCATCTTTCCTTCTTTGTCTCCTCTGTCTATCTTTCCTTCCTTGTCTCCTCTGTCTATCTTTCCTTCCTTGTCTCCTCTGTCTATCTTTCCTTCTTTGTCTCCTCTGTTCATCTTTCCTTCCTTGACTCCTCTGTCTATCTTTCCTTCCTTGTCTCCTTTATCTATCTTTCCTTCCTTGTCTCCTCTGTCTATCTTTCCTTCCTTGTCTCCTTTATCTATCTTTCCTCCCTTGTCTCTTCTATCTATCTTTCCTTCCATGTGTCCTTTATCTATCTTTCCTTCCATGTCTCCTCTGTCTATCTTTCCTTCCTTGTCTCCTCTGTCTATCTTTCCTTCCTTGTCTCCTTTATCTATCTTTCCTTCCTTGTCTCCTTTATCTATCTTTCCTTCCTTGTCTCCTTTATCTATCTTTCCTTCCATGTCTCCTCTATCTTTCTTTCCTTGTCTCCTCTGTCTATCTTCCCTTCCTTGTCTCTTCTGTCTATCTTTCCTTCCTTGTCTCCTCTGTCTATCTTTCCTTCCATGTCTCCTCTGTCTATCTTTCATTCCTTGTCTCCTCTGTCTATCTTTCCTTCCATGTGTCCTCTTTCCTTCCTGTTCCTGAGCCGGCCCACCAGGGGGCGGGGCCTCACCAGGTGTTGCAGCAGCTCGTGGTTGTGAAAGATGGCGCCACACAGAGAGCTGTGGTTAGCGTAGGCCAGGAGTCTTTCTGCACAGATCTGGTTCTGGGTCAGTCTGAGGACCAGGTCTGCAGTCTGTAACAGAACCAACATCCACTGAGCTTCTCTTCCTGCATCAGTGACTGATTTTAAATCCTGTCTGATGTTCAGAGGCGTACCTGGTACCAGGGGACAGCAGGGTCTGGGCACTCTGCAGGGGGCAGGTCCTTCAGGTAGATCTACAAAATAAAAGCATGGATTCTCAGAACTCAGCGGATGTTTCTGCTCTGCTGATAAAAAGGTGAAATCTTACAGAATTTTTCAAGTAGTCGCTGTATTTCCCCAGAGCTTTACTCAGATCATTGATGATGCTCTGCAGCTCAGTGTTTACAGGTTTACCTGCCGTAAGCTCCGCCCACAACAGCAGGAACAGGAAGTGGAGAGAAACACGAAACACTGCAGAGGAAGAAGGATTTTGTTAAGTAAAATTAAAAAGAAATTATCAATAATGACACAGAAAAAACAAACA
>NW_013956546.1:0-892 GCF_001266775.1 Austrofundulus limnaeus
CTTCATGATTTTTCACCTTCTTCAATTTGTTTCACATGCTTTGTGATGTTTCACCTGCTTCAGGTTTTTTCATCTGCTTCATGATGTTATACATGCTTCAGGATGTTTCACCAGCTAAAGGATGTTTCACCTGTGTCAGGTTGTTTTACCTGCTTCAAGATGTTTCACCTGCTTAAGGATTTTTCATCTGCTTCATGATGTTTTACATGCTTCAGGATGTTTCACCAGCTAAAGGATGTTTCACCTGTGTCAGGTTGTTTTACCTACTTCAAGATGTTTCACCTGCTTCAGGATGTTTCAACTGCTTCTTGTTGATTCATCTTCTTAGTGATGTTTCACCTGCTTCAGGTTGTTTCACCGGCTTCTTGATGTTTCACCTATTTCAGGATGTTTCACCTGCCTCAGGATGTTTCACCTGCTTCAGGTTATTCCACCTGCTTCAGGATTTTTCATCTGCTTCAGGTTGTTTTACCTACTTCATGATGTTTCACCTGCTTCAGGTTTTTTTCATCTGCTTCATGATGTTTTACATGCTTCAGGATGTTTCACCAGCTAAAGGATGTTTCACCTGTGTCAGGTTGTTTTACCTACTTCAGGATGTTTCACCTGCTTCTTGTTGATTCATCTTCTTAGTGATGTTTCACCTGCTTCAGGTTGTTCCACCTGCTTCAGGTTGTTTTACCATCTTCATTATGTTTCACCTGCTTCAGGTTGTTTCACCAGCTCCTTGATGTTTCACCTGCTTCAGGTTTTTTCACCTGCTTCAGGATGTTTCAATTGCTTCATGTTGGTTCACCTGAGTCAGGTTGTTTAACCTGCTTCAGGTTGTTTCACCTGCTTCAGGTTGTTTTACCATCTTCATGATGTTTCACCTGCTTCGAAGCAGGTGAAA
>NW_013956546.1:1892-2371 GCF_001266775.1 Austrofundulus limnaeus
TTTTTCACCTGCTTTGTGATGTTTCACTTGCCTCAGGTTTTTTCACCTGCTTCATGTTATTTCACCTGCTTCGAAGCAGGTGAAACATCATGAAGAACATCATGAAGCAGGTGCTTCATGATGTTTCACCTGGTTCAGGTTGTTTCACCTGCTTCATAATGTTTCACCTGCTTCAGTTTGTTTAACCTGCTTCAGGATGTTTCACCTTCTTCAGGTTGTTTCACATGCTTCACGATGTTTCACCTGCTTCACATTGTTTCATCTGCTTCATGGAGTTTCACCTGCTTCAGATTTCTTTTACCTGCGTCAGGTTGTTTCACCAGCTTCATGATGTTTCCCCTGCTTCAGGCTGTTTCACCTGCTTTGTGATGTTTCACCTGCTTCAGGTTGTTTCACCTGCTTCAGGGTGTTTCAATTGCTTCATGTTGTTTCACCTGCTTCAGGTTGTTTTACCATCTTCATGATGTTTCACCTGCTTC
>NW_013956546.1:3371-3832 GCF_001266775.1 Austrofundulus limnaeus
TTCAGGTTGTTTCACCTGCTTCATGATGTTTCACTTTCTTCAGGTTGTGTCACCCGCTTTGTGAAGTTTCACGTGCCTCAGGGTGTTTCACCAGCTTCAGGATGTTTCACCTAATTCAGGTTGTTTTACCATCTTCATGATGTTTCACCTGCTTCAGGTTTTTTCACCAGCTTCTTGATGTTTCACCTGCTTCAGGGTGTTTCAATTGCTTCATGTTGTTTCACCTGCTTCAGGTTGTTTCACCTGCTTCAGGTTGTTTTACCATCTTCATGATGTTTCACCTGCTTCTGGAAGTTTTACCTGCTTAATTATGTTTCAGCTGCTTCATGATGTTTCACCTGCCTCAGGATGTTTCAACTGCTTCCTGTTGTTTCATCTACTTTGTGATGTTTCACCTGCTTCAGGTTGTTTCACCGTCTTCATGATGTTTCACCTGCTTCTGGAAGTTTTACCTGCTTAAT
>NW_013956547.1:0-810 GCF_001266775.1 Austrofundulus limnaeus
TCCAGACTGGTTCTTGTTGACCTGTGGACCTCCTGAAGTGCCTCCAGACTGGTTCTTGTTGACCTGTGGACCTCCTGAAGTGTCTCCAGACTGGTTCTTGTTGACCTGTGGACCTCCTGAAGTGTCTCCAGACTGGTTCTTGTTGACCTGTGGACCTCCTGAAGTGTCTCCAGACTGGTTCTTGTTGACCTGTGGACCTCCTGAAGTGTCTCCAAACTGGTTCTTGTTGACCTGTTGTGTCTGGGCTGCAGCATCCTGGAGGTGAGGAGGTTCTGAGGGAGCAGGCCGGAGGAGACGCCACAGAGAGCTTCGAGGATGTCGGCCACTCCACAGATGCCAGAGAGATGGCGAGCAGCTTTGTGATCGGCGAGGTCCACCCGGTCAGTCCCCAGACCCGCTAACAGGTTCCAGGTTCTGTTCTGACCCGGTTCACTCAGAGTTTAATGATCTGCTGTGTGTCTGTGTCCATCTGCAGGATGACCGGGCCAAGATCGCCAAGCCTGTGGTGAGTCAACACCTGCCAGGTGCATTCTGGGTAATGTAGCTGGACCTTCTGCTGATGGATTTGTGAGGTCCAAGACCTGCTGATGTGGTTTGTGTTTTACAGGAAACATTGGTGACCACTCTGAAGGACGAAACCAGGTAAACACACCTGTTCACCTAGACTGACTTGTTCATATAGACTGACTTGTTCACCTAGACTCACCTGTTC
Organism: Austrofundulus limnaeus; assembly: GCF_001266775.1. NCBI lineage: Eukaryota > Metazoa > Chordata > Actinopteri > Cyprinodontiformes > Rivulidae > Austrofundulus > Austrofundulus limnaeus. Next base: position 713 of record NW_013956547.1, read on the forward strand.
ATATAGACTGACCTGTTCACCTAGACTCACCTGTTCACCTAGACTCACCTGTTCATATAGACTGACCTGTTCACCTAGACTCACCTGTTCATATAGAC
>NW_013956547.1:1810-2832 GCF_001266775.1 Austrofundulus limnaeus
TGTTTAGCTAGTTAGCAGGATGGTTATCAGGTTTAATAATTGTTTAGCTGGTTAGCAGGTTAGCTTGGTAATTGTTTAGCTGGTTAGCAGGTTAGCTTGGTAATGGTTTAGCTGGTTAGCAGGTTGGTTAGCAGGTTAGCTTGGTAATGGTTTAGCTGGTTAGCAGGTTAGCTTGGTAATGGTTTAGCTGGTTAGCAGGTTAGTGACCTCTGTGGCTCTTGTCTTGCAGCTGGTGGTCTAACCTGGTGATTCCCGCCCTGGTAGCTGCCATCGTCACGCTGGTGTACCGTATCTTCATCTCAGATACCGACTGATGTCATCAGGCGTGCCGCTGTGATGTCATCACCAGGCGACAGCGGCACCTTGGCTCCGCCCAGCGTACAGCGTGTTTCTAGACCAGACGCTCTGCTTGGGACCAACAAGACTTTAACCTGTGTCTGGTCTGGGACCAGCAGCTCTACGCTGCGTCCTGAAATACCCAGAATTCATTTCACCTTGTTTAGCCAACCAATCACGTGGCATTATTGTAATGAAGTCATTCTGAATGTTTGTGTTTGATCTGACCCTGCACTGGACCTGTGATTACTTCTTTTTATATCTGAATGTGAGCCAGTTTATAGATTAGAGTCAGCAGAGTTCTACCATCTGCTCCGGTTCTGCTCCGGTTCTGCTCCGGTTCTGCTCCGGTTCTGCTCCAGAGGGTCGGCACCTCAGAGGGAAGGTCCAGTCGGCCTCTGGTCCGGAGGGTGGACTCAGCTCTGGACCTGCAGCAGGATCTAAATGTGCCTTTTCTGAGTCGTGGACCTGAGTGGTTCTGCTGGTCCAGTCCAGAACCAGACCCGGTCCGACTGTAACAGTGCAGCTGCTTCTTCATGCAATAAAGCTGATTCAATCCTTGATTTTGTTTTGATCCCAGTCTGACCTGATGGTTTTCCTGAGTTAACGGGTCAGGTCAAAGGTCAGCAGGTGGATATTTACAGGCTGCTGCAGCGCCTCCTGGTGGACACCTGACAACATAAATC
>NW_013956548.1:0-384 GCF_001266775.1 Austrofundulus limnaeus
TTGGGAGAAAAAAAAATAATAGAAGGGAAATCAATACCAATGGAACCAAAATATATGGAAATTAACTCTCTTAATCCTTTTAAATAATTAGGAATGCAAGCATTCCAAGCAGAATGGATCTGAACCAGCTAATATCAAATATCAAAAGGTTTAGATTCCTCAAACTACTTTATCTAAAAAAAAGAATATTTTAAAGGATCCTGTAAAATGGCGTAGGGACATTTTGTTAAGTATTTAAGACAGAATCAAGATTGATTAGAGCTAAAAAGGTGACTTGTGTCAAAATACCTCATCAATTGTTTGGCAATAAGCTGTTCAATAATTAAAAAATAATAATAATTAAAATTACTGGTACAAATGAAAATCAGAAGTAACAGTAAAAAT
>NW_013956548.1:2713-3329 GCF_001266775.1 Austrofundulus limnaeus
ACAGTGTGCAACAGAATTCAACAGCAGTGTAGAGAGACAGTGACAGAGAGAAGCAGAGGCACAGAGATAGGCCAGGTTGTCTGTGTTTCCTGTTGTTGCAATGGAACTCAGCTGATCATCTCACGGAACTCCTTCATGTTTGGACCACGTATTTCTGTTGTTAGATAAATATTTACCAGAACAGTAAACAATTATCATTTTATAATACATAACATGACAAGATAAATCTACACATACCAATAGAAAAATACTTTAATATGGATGGATGTTACTTAAAGCTGGAAAAACAGGAAAGAGAGGAGGTATTGGAAAGAAAAAAAAACATTGCTTGGTCAGAGACGGCTCGGTTTCCTGAAAGCTAAGCGTCTGTACCAGGCAGGAAGCAGAAGTGGATGTGAAGCAGGCTGCTGGTGTGTGACAGTGAGGTGGAGAGGAGGCTTCACTAGCGCTGCATGTGGATAAAGCTGCTGGCTATTGTGCAGGAATGAAGAGATGAAGGAAAAGTGAACAGGAATGAGTAGGGACATTTGATCAAAACAGTTGTAGATCTAACAGTATTTAAATGCAGGAAGCAGTGGATATTACTGAAATATATTATATATGCGAGATATAACAT
>NW_013956548.1:4329-5160 GCF_001266775.1 Austrofundulus limnaeus
GTTTATCTGAAATGACTTCTACAGTTTGGGAAGGAACCCTTGTTGCCAAATGTTTCCCCTTTAACCATATATTAAGCAATTTTCTTGTAACTCCAAGACAACAGAGATGCATGTAATCAGCTGGAAACATAGAAACCATTTTAACTAAACCAGATAAAGGACTCTTCCCAATGTGATGTCCCTCATCAACCATGTCTGAGAAACTGGAGTCTGTTCTAAGTCTGACTTCTGTTTCAGGATATGTAATTTTATTCCTCCATACACCCTCCTGAAAACACTTGTCACAACCCGAATAGCCATTAAATGATTTGGTCTGCTTAATAAAAGCTCTAGCAGGGGCATCACAAATAAAAGAAGAAATCTGTACATTAAATTGCTTGTCATTATAAATAATGCCATTAGACAGTACATTCTTCAGGTCTTTGAAAAACTGCTCTAGGTACTCAAAAACACTCTTTGGCTTGCTTAAACCACAAAAAATTCCAACAACAAATGGGGACTTTGTGAAGTCACATTTGAGACATCCTAGTATGGGCCAAAACTGAAGTTTAGAACTTTTGAATAAAGGTAAACCATCTATATTAAACTGTAATTTAAGAGTAGTCATTGTTGTCGGTAAACGTAAACATGCCAACCGTGAAAGCACCCCTTTGACTATACCGAAATGATAGTATTCTCCCCCTTGAATATTAGTGGTAGGCACATTTCTTTGTGTTCCAAGCAACGTTCTTCCATCTTTGGGAAGCGTGGGGTGAAACATCCTCAAAATAGACAGCAAAGAGGATAGTGCAACCAAAGACACTGAATAGGATGTTGCCCAATATTTTAGAC
>NW_013956549.1:0-476 GCF_001266775.1 Austrofundulus limnaeus
ATATTAATCAATGTATGTTTGTTTTCCAAATTAGTGGACTAATGTTAAATATTTCAGTCTTGGTCTTTAGATAACAAATAAACTAAATATCTTGTTGTCTACACCAGTGATTCCCAACCAGGGGTAAGCAAGCATATTACAGGGCGTACGTGGAAAAATTTCCCAGGTGTGTAAAATATAAATAAAAATAGGACTGAGATATGTAGGGCCCTATGATTTGTGCAATGCGGAGATTGCAGACTGAATCACAGAATTTACACAAAATGGAATCAGTAAAACGTGGAATCTCACGGAATTTGCTCATTTGGGTGAGTTTCTGGCATATTTTGTACGCTGCTGCTTCCTGTACCTGCCATTACTTGGTTTATTTAATTACTTATTCAATTTCAAGGCAACATTTTTATCTTTATGTTTAATTTGAGTTGAAAAGAATAAAATGCCTGATAAACATTCTAGGGACTTAAACAATTTTCATT
>NW_013956549.1:7083-7637 GCF_001266775.1 Austrofundulus limnaeus
AAAAAAACATTACAGTAAATATTATATCCCATTTTGTAAACAAGGCAGAAGCAGTGGCAACTATGTGCATGCAAGATTTATTTGCAGCGGTCTCCTCTCAGCTGATTGTGTGTGTAAATGAGGCTTCATTCGGAGCGCTTAGGGAAGGGGAGGGGCGACCCGCACCGCTCCGCTCACTGCTTGCAGAGGAGAAGAGGAGGGAAGAAAAGTGCTGTCGGCAAAGCTCCTAAAAGTCTCCAAATACACTGGTAAAAGTTGACAGATTTGTCGCTTGTCGCTTTTTGGGGGAAAAAATAGGCGCTAGAGGAGTCTGAAAAGTCGCTAAGTTAGCAACACTGCTCCGCTCGGCTCACTCCCAAATCATGTGACCAGTCAAATTGCAGGCTGTGCAATTAGAAAATCTCATTTTAACATATCACCAGATTATCGCAAATGCGATTAATCGTTCAGCCCTACGTACTACCGTTGATGTTTGCCCCGGTGCCATACCGGAACCCAGTTTTGGTACCCAACCCTAGACTGCAGTAGTACTGACCATGTAATCAATGCTGGAC
>NW_013956549.1:8637-9309 GCF_001266775.1 Austrofundulus limnaeus
CCTGAAAGACCGGCCCATATTTGATGGACCAGAAGGACATCGGTTCTTGGCGTACAATGCAAATGGTATGCATGAAGTTAGATATGTGCTGTACTAATGGTTGGTTAATGATAACATTTTTATGACACAGTGCTTGCTTTTTTTTTCTCTTAATATCATAAGTATAGAATGTATGTTTTCACTTTGCAATCTGAATTCATTCACAGCTGTTAGGGAGGATGAATACTACCTGGCAGGAAAGATGATTGCAGTTTCAGTTGTACATGGAGGTCCGGGACCCCATTTCCTGTCAGAAGAACTTGTACAGTATCTTGCTGGTCAGCCTTCATTCAAACCAACAGTTAATTTAGTAACTGATGAAGAAGTAGGGAAAGCTTTGCGAGAGGTGAGGACAGCATAAATGTAGTGTGGTACGACAGTTTAACATTGCTCCTGTACTATTTTTTGACCATTTTAATTTGCTATATTATTGCATATACATTTGCAGAATTACTAATCCTTAGTGCTGTAGGGTTACAACATATGTATGTCCCTGCATAAAATGGGCAAGTACATACAGCTATTTATTGGGATGTTTATGCCTGTTTTTCAGATTGAGAATGCTGCTTCGTTGGATGCTCTACAAGAATGTATCATGAGACACAGCACAATGTTACAGACAGCCGGCTGTCT
>NW_013956550.1:0-819 GCF_001266775.1 Austrofundulus limnaeus
GTATGGGACACAACACACAGGTGTGTATGGGACACAACACACAGGTGTGTATGGGACACAACACACAGGTGTGTATGGGACACAACACACAGGTGTATATGGGACACCTGGCTGAAGCCACCTGTAATCACGTCTTCAGACAGGTGACGTTGAGGCTCCGCCTTCACCCTATAAGTTCAGAGTCACCAGTGTCCTTACTCAGTCCCTTCACCTGGTGATAGTCACCTGTACACCTGAGCTCACACAGCTGCTGCAGTTAGCTCAGCTTCTAGAAGGTTCCTAGGCTAGCTTTACTGGAGCTAACTGTGTTACCTGCTGGTTCATGTGTCTGCTGCTCGACACTACTTGAATTTAAAGCTTAGAATTTGAACTAATTAGCTTTGAAACTGTATTTTGGTCAGTTGAAATGCAGTTTGTCTACTCTGAGTGACAGAAACAGTTATTTTGTTGCAGTGAATAATTAGACCTATAGATAAAGTTATATTTACATCCCATCATGGATCAGACAGCAGCAGGTGGTCTGCAGCTGACAGCCATGTTATGACAGGACTGATCCGTCTGTCAGTGTTTGGGACCAGGAAGGAGCTCACAGCAGAACCTGCAGAGTCCCTGGACCCCCCTGCATTGTTCAAATATGACTCTGTTGGTTCTGCTCACAGGTGGAGGTGTGTGTCCACAGGTCAGCTGTGGGCGGAGCAGCACCATCATGACCAAACCTTTTTTTTTTTATTATTTATTTATTTTGACTGAGCTGGTAGACTGATGAACACAGCCGTGTCAATTTATCAAGTTCACTTTATTTAGGGAATATATATATAT
>NW_013956550.1:1819-2829 GCF_001266775.1 Austrofundulus limnaeus
GGATTATAACAGCTTACTGAGACCCAGTAACTTATGGTCATACATAGTTCAAAGGTGGTGGACCAAAAACTAATCTTTGCTTTTGAGAGGTGTGACTATCAGGATGTGTCAGAGATGTAAATTAGGACTTGTACATTAGGACTTGTACATTAGGACTTGTACATTAGGACTTGTACATTAGGACATGTAAATTAGGACATGTAAATTAGGACATGTACATTAGGACATGTAAATTAGGACATGTACATTAGGACTTGTACATTAGGACATGTACATTAGGACATGTAAATTAGGACTTGTACATTAGGACTTGTACATTAGAACTTGTACATTAGGACTTGTACATTAGAACTTGTACATTAGGACTTGTACATTAGGACATGTACATTAGGACTTGTACATTAGGACATTTACATTAGGACATGTACATTAGGACTTGTACATTAGGACATGTAAATTAGGACTTGTACATTAGGACATTTACATTAGGACATGTACATTAGGACATGTACATTAGGACATGTAAATTAGGACTTGTACATTAGGACATGTACATTAGGACTTGTACTTTAGGACTTGTACATTAGGACTTGTACTTTAGGACTTGTACATTAGGACTTGTACATTAGGACATGTAAATTAGGACTTGTACATTAGGACATGTACATTAGGACTTGTACATTAGGACATGTACATTAGGACTTGTACATTAGGACTTGTACATTAGGACATGTACATTAGGACTTGTACATTAGGACATTTACATTAGGACTTGTACATTAGGACATGTAAATTAGGACATATAAATTAGGACATGTAAATTAGGACTTGTACATTAGGACTTGTACATTAGGACATGTACATTAGGACTTGTACATTAGGACATGTACATTAGGACATGTACATTAGGACTTGTACATTAGGACATGTACATTAGGACATGTAAATTAGGACATGTACATTAGGACTTGTACATTAGGACTTGTACATTAGGACATGTACATTAGGAC
>NW_013956551.1:0-424 GCF_001266775.1 Austrofundulus limnaeus
GGGTCCTCCGGAGGACCCGGCCTGTCGTTTTGGACACAGCCATTGTCTCTTCTCATTAGAAGAGGATTGACTGAGGCAGCTTCTGGTTCTGGTTCTCCTGGAGGACCTCTTTGTGAACTGGTCCGTATGAATAAAGTAAACCAGATCATTTAACAGTAGTTTCTGCAGGTCCAAACAGGGTTTCACTCATCAGATCCAGACCCAGCAGAACCAGAACCACTGGTGGAGGTTTGAGAAGAAGCAGCAGGTATTGGTTGAAAGGCCTCTCGCTGCAGTTTCCTGTTTCCCCTCCTGATGATCCGTGTTTCCAGCCTGACTTTAAGTGTTTGTGTTTTAATGTTTAATGTCGTCTGAAGGAGAAAACAGCTTTTTAACTGTTTCTGAGCTTCAACACACACACACACACACACACACACACACACAC
>NW_013956551.1:1257-1622 GCF_001266775.1 Austrofundulus limnaeus
GCAGCTGCAGCACAAAGCAGGAGGAAAAAACGGAGGGGGGGGGCTATAGCAGCAAAATGGTTTGAGCAATGTTTGTGTTATTTAATTTAATTTATTCATTTTATCGTTCTACAGATGAGAAGAAAAACTGAAGCTGAGTTTTTGAAACGATTCATAATGTTTCTCTAAACATCTGTACTCCTGTAACCTGATGGACTCTGATGTGAGCAGTCCTCCTCCAGATGTGTCTGAACCAATCACCGATCAGCTGATTTAAATACATCTTAACATTCATGAGGTGCTTCGACTGCTTCTGGTGGAGTGTGGGCGTGTAGAGGACTGCTTCCAGCCTCTGTAGACGTGTGTACCCCCTGAGACATTTAGTC
>NW_013956551.1:2622-3662 GCF_001266775.1 Austrofundulus limnaeus
TTTCTGTAGTTTTGTGTAGTTTTTCTGTAGTTTTTCTGTAGTTATGTAGTTTTTTCTGTAGTTTTGTGTAGTTTTTCTGTAGTTTTTCTGTAGTTATGTAGTTTTTTCTGTAGTTTTGTGTAGTTTTTCTGTAGTTTTTCTGTAGTTATGTAGTTTTTTCTGTAGTTTTGTGTAGTTTTTCTGTAATTTTTCTGTAGTTAAGTAGTTTTTCTGTAGTTTTGTGTAGTTTTTCTGTAGTTTGTGTAGTTTTTCTGTAGTTGTGTAGTTTTACTGTAATGTCTCTGTAGTTTTGTGTAGTGTCTCTGTAGTGTCTCTGTAGTTTCTCTGTAGTTTTGTGTAGTTTTTCTGTAGTTTTGTAGTTTTTCTGTAGTGTCTCTGTAGTTTTCTGTGGTTTTGTGTAGTTTTTCTGTAGTTTCTCAGTTTTTCTGTAGTTTTTCTGTAGTGTCTCTGTAGTTTTATGTAGTTTTTCTGTAGTTTTGTGTAGTTTTTCTGTAGTAATGTAGTTTTTCTGTGGTTTCTCTGTAGTTTTGTGTAGTTTTTCTGTAGTTATGTGTAGTTTTTCTGTAGTGTCTCTGAAGTTTTGTGTAGTTTTTCTGTAGTTATGTGCAGTTTTTCTGTAGTTTTGTAGTTTTTCTGTATTGTCTCTGTAGTTTTTCAGTAGTTTTGTGTAGTTTTCTGTAGTTTCTCAGTAGTTTTTCTGTAGTTTTTCTGTAGTTGTGTAGTATTTCTGTAGTTTCTCTGTAGTTTTGTGTAGATGTCTGTAGTTTTTCTGTAGTTTTGTGTAGTTTTTCTGTAGTTATGTAGTTTTTCTGTATTTTCTCTGTAGTTTTGTGTAGTTTTTCCGTAGTTTTTATGTAATTTTGTAGTTTTTCTGTAGTGTCTCTCTAGTTTTTCCGTAGTTTTGTGTAGTTTTTCTGTAGTTATGTAGTTTTTCTGTAGTTTTGTGTAGTTTTTCTGTAGTTATGTAGTTTTTCTGTAGTTGTGTAGTTTTACTGTAATTTCTCTGTAGTTTTGTGTAGTTTTTCTGTAGTTATGTAGCT
>NW_013956552.1:0-910 GCF_001266775.1 Austrofundulus limnaeus
GTGTGTGTGTGTGTGTGTGTGTGTGTGTGTGTGTGTGTGTGTGTGTGCCTGTTTATTTTTTGTTATCTTGTAACATAAAAACATAATACCTTGTGTGGACCCATTGCTCCTTTGGGGCCTGTATGTTCAAATGCTGTTGGTGGGTGAGGGGCTAGGTTGGACGTTTTGGTCCAAAATGTTCCTATCAGCCCCAAAACAATAGCAAAAAATCTTGTGACAATGCTGGCTAAAGTGGGTCAGTAAGTTTCAATGTTTACAATGAAACAAGTCCTGTTGACATGAGCTGAAAGACCATTCAGTGAGGAAGAAGCCATTATTCCAAAAGCAGTTTAAAAACCAGATTACAGTTTACAAATGCACACAGGAACAAAGACGTTCATTTCTAGAGGCATGTACTGTAGTTTGATGAAACTAAAATGCACAGTTTGTTTATAATGACCATTGTAACATTTGAAGAAAAAAAGAATAGAAGTGTGTGCCACACTTGAAAGTACAGGAGTGGCAGCATCATGTTGTGAGGGTACTTTGCTGCAGGAAAGACTGATGCATTTCACGAACCAGATGGTGTCATGCAGAAAGAACATTATGTAAAAGCATTGAAACAACATCTTAAGTCATCAGCCAGGAAGTAAAAACTTGATGGGTCTTCCAACTGGATAATGAACCTAAATGTTCTGCCTAATTGTTTACAAAATGGCTAAAGGACAACAAAGTCAATGTTTTTGGAGTGGCCATCACAAAGCTTTGAGTCCAATTCCAGAATTGTGATTCCAGAATCCAGTGTGATTGTGTTAACAACAGTTATCAAAAGCTTTATTGTCATCTTCATCATCACCTTCATCATTGTGCCTGTGAATAACACTCCAGCTTCATGTGTAAACAAAGTTAGTTCTGAACTGAAGGTTAACAC
>NW_013956552.1:1910-2827 GCF_001266775.1 Austrofundulus limnaeus
AATATATACATAATGGATGGATGGATAATGGAGTTTAAAATGCATAAATCGACAGAATAATTAGTAGCATCTTGGTAATCCAGGTAGAAAAAATCGAAAAGAAATAGTTAAGTAGGTCCTCTGGATGGGTTCTTCTTTAATGAAATGTTTCATCTCTCTTCAAAGAGACTTCTTCAGTCTGAGGAGTTTCAGGTGAACTCAGCCAAGCACTGCCTCCACATGGTGGACAAACAGGTGGGTCACATGCAAAAGAGGACCATCAGTCAAACAATAGGTCGTTAGTACCTTGATTAACTCTATTGTTAATAGAGGATCATGTGCACCATCACATGACTATCACGTAACTGACATTTTCTTCTTTTTGAATCAGTAAAATAATCGATTACTAATATAATAGATAGCTGCAGCCCTAAATATAAGGTGCCACTACAACACATTGCACAAAGCTAAATATGAGAATTATATTGAAGTCTTGAGTACCTAAAGAACAGCAGCTTTTTATACCAGGACCACAACCACACAGGAGTCTGCACTCAAGGCATCTCCTGCCATTGTACCTCAGCTTACTAAAATAAGTGTTTATCTTTTGTTTGCTTCAATTGCTTTGTGTTCATATTTATTAAACAACAGTACAACTGATATACATTAATTTGAACATGAAATATGTTAAGGTACTGCACTGTAAATCTAAATTCATTTTTAAAATGGCAGTTTTATTACATTTGGGTAAGTCCCTCTAGTTAAAAAAGTGGCCCCATTCAAGTTGCCCATCCCTGCTATAAAATAATTTATCTTGATTAGCTTTGCAGAGAGACATAATGTAGTGCTGTGTGGATGGGTAAATCAGGATGCAGATTGTGTTGTAAAGCCCTTTGAGCATCCTGTTTGGACAGAAATGTGCCTTTTATATATATATA
>NW_013956553.1:0-1554 GCF_001266775.1 Austrofundulus limnaeus
ATGACATGGTGAAGTGTTACACAGTCTAACCGATGACATCGTGATGTGTCAAACAGTCTAACCGATGACATCGTGATGTGTTACACAGTCTAACCGATGACATGGTGAAGTGTTACACAGTCTAACCGATGACATCGTGATGTGTCAAACAGTCTAACCGATGACATCGTGATGTGTTACACAGTCTAACCGATGACATGGTGAAGTGTTACACAGTCTAACCGATGACATCGTGATGTGTCAAACAGTCTAACCGATGACATCGTGATGTGTTACACAGTCTAACCGATGACATGGTGAAGTGTTACACAGTCTAACCGATGACATCGTGATGTGTCAAACAGTCTAACCGATGACATCGTGATGTGTTACACAGTCTAACCGATGACATGGTGAAGTGTTACACAGTCTAACCGATGACATCGTGATGTGTCAAACAGTCTAACCGATGACATCGTGATGTGTTACACAGTCTAACCGATGACATTGTGAAGTGTTATTCAGTCTAACCGATGACATCGTGATGTGTCAAACAGTCTAACCGATGACATCGTGATGTGTTACACAGTCTACCCGATGACATGGTGAAGTGTTACACTGTCTAATCGATGACATCGTGAAGTGTTATACAGTCTAACCGATGACATCATGATGCGTTATACAGTCTAACCGATGACATCGTGATGTGTTGCACAGTCTAACCGATGACATCGTGATGTATTACACAGTCTAACCGATGACATTGTGAAGTGTTATTCAGTCTAACCGATGACATCGTGATGTGTCAAACAGTCTAACCGATGACATCGTGATGTGTTACACAGTCTACCCGATGACATGGTGAAGTGTTACACAGTCTAATCGATGACATCGTGATGTGTTATACAGTCTAACCGATGACATCATGATGCATTATACAGTCTAACCGATGACATCGTGATGTGTTGCACAGTCTAACCGATGACATGGTGATGTATTACACAGTCTAACCGATGACATTGTGAAGTGTTATTCAGTCTACCCGATGACATGGTGAAGTGTTACACAGTCTAATCTATGACATCGTGATGTGTTATACAGTCTAACCGATGACATCATGATGCGTTATACAGTCTAACCGATGACATCATGATGCGTTATACAGTGTTACACAGACTAACCGATGACATCGTGAAGTGTTATTCAGTCTAACCGATGACATCGTGATGTGTTAGACAGTCTAACCAATGACATCGTGATGTGTTATACAGTCTAACTGATGACATCACGATGCGTTATACAGTCTAACCAATGACATCATGATGCGTTATACAGTCTAAACGATTACATCATGATGCGTTAAACAGTCTAACCGATGACATCATGATGCGTTATTCAGTTTAACAGATGACATCATGATGCGTTGTACAATCTAACCGATGACATCATGATGTGTTACACAGTCTAACTGATGACATCTTGATGTGTTACACAGTCTAACCGATGACATCATGAAGTGTTATACAGTCTAACTGATGACATCATGATGCGTTATACAGTCTAACCGATGACATC
>NW_013956553.1:2554-2826 GCF_001266775.1 Austrofundulus limnaeus
CTAACCGATGACATCGTGACGTGTTATACAGTCTAACTGATGACATCATGATGCGTTATACAGTCTAACCGATGACATCATGATGCGTTATACAGTCTAACCGATTACATCATGATGCGTTAAACAGTCTAACCGATGACATCATAATGCGTTATTCAGTTNCTAAACGATACAGCACAGAGTGGAAAACTTCTAACATCCCATTCCTGAAATATAGCAAAATAATTCATTTATCTCACCCCAATCAAAATATAAATATATGAACCAGGTCA
>NW_013956554.1:0-491 GCF_001266775.1 Austrofundulus limnaeus
GCTGTAAAACAGCAATTATGCTGAGTTGGGCTTGATTTTTAGTAATCTTTTCCTGTTAAATCAATAAATAAAATCAAATCAAATGTCAAATAACCAAAACTAATACTCAGTCTTACTTATAAAAAGGTAATCCCATATGATCTGCTTTCAAAATGTTGTAGATTAATGCACCAAATAAGGGCAGAGTTGCTTGCTCCAGTGCTGCCTAGAGTGGAGACCCCCATCCAATATGGCGGCGTCGCATGATGCAGTTCAGCCCACCATGAGGTATGGAGTTATTTATATAATATCTATGGCTAGCAGGCTCTAGTGTCTTCACCTCAGCACCTGATTGTTCAAAGCAACAGTATCGCTGCCATGTGTTTCACCGTCCCGATGCTTTCACTGCTCGTTCGAAGGCCTGAGGTTGATTTGTGGACCCTAGCAACAGATGATGATCGAAATATGATAAAACTGTCACATTTTTGCCTGTCACTCAGTCTGTCTCCTGC
>NW_013956554.1:1491-2826 GCF_001266775.1 Austrofundulus limnaeus
GCCCTCGTCTAAGGGGTCCAAGTCGCCCTCGTCTAAGGGGTCCAAGTCGCCCTCGTCTAAGGGGTCCAAGTCGCCCTCGTCTAAGGGGTCCAAGTCACCCTTGTCTGTATCCAAGTCTCCAGGGTCTCAATGAGGTCCACGGTCTCGCTTTGGCCGACCTCCAGAGCCACGGTCTCACTTCGGCCGAACTCCAGAGCCACGGCCTCGCTTCAGCCGACCTCCAGACCCACGGCCTCGCTTCCGCCGACCTCCAGAGCCAAAGCCTTGCTTCAGCCGAGCTCCAGGCCAACCTCCAGAGCCATAGCCTCGCTTCGGCCAAGCTCTAGCCTTGCTTTGGCCGAGCTACAGGCCGACCTCCATAGCTACAGCCTCGCTTCGGCCGAGCTCCAGAGCCACAGCCTTGCTTCGGCCGAGCTCCAGGCTGACCTCCATAGCCACAGCAACCTCGCTTCGGCCGACCTCCATAGCCACAGTAGCCTCGCTTCGGCCGAGCTCCAGAGCCACAGCCTCTCTTCGGCCAAGTTCCAGAGCCACAGCCTCGCTTCGGCCGAGCTCCAGAGCCACAGCCTCGCTTCAGCCAACCTCCAGAGCCACAGCCTTGCTTCGGCCGAGCTCCAGAGCCACAGCCTCGCTTCAGCCAAGCTCCAGGCCGACCTCCAGAGCCACAGCCTTGCTTCGCCGAGCTCCAGAGTTACAGCCTCGCTTCGGCCGAGCTCCAGGCCGACCTCCAGAGCCACAGCCTCACTTCGGCCGAGCTCCAGAGCCACAGCCTCACTACGGCTGAGCTCCAGGCCGGCCTCCATAGCCACAGCAGCCTCGCTTCGGCCGACTTCCAGAGCCACATCCTCGCTTCCGCTGACTTCCAGAGCCACAGCCTCGCTTCCGCCGACCTCCAAAGCCACAGCCTCGCTTCCGCCAACCTCCAGAGCCACAGCCTTGCTTCCGCCGACCTCCAGAGCCACATCCTCGCTTCGGCCGACCTCCAGAGCTACAGCCTCGCTTCGGCCGAGCTCCAGGCCGATCTCCAGAGCCACAGCCTCGCTTCGGCCGAGCTCCAGCGCCACAGCCTCACTTCGGCCGAGCTCCAGGCTGACCTCCATAGCCACAGCAGCCTCGCTTCGGCCAACTTCCAGAGCCATAGCCTCGCTTCTGCCGACTTCCAGAGCCACAGACTCGCTTCCGCCGACTTCCAGAGCCACAGCCTCGCTTCCGTTGACCTCCAGAGCCACAGCCTCGCTTCCGCCGACCTCCAGAGCCACAGCCTCGCTTCCACCAACCTCCAGAGCCACAGCCTCGCTTCGGCCGAGCTCCAGCGCCACAGCCTCACTTCGGCCG
>NW_013956555.1:0-1007 GCF_001266775.1 Austrofundulus limnaeus
GGGCCAAATTTGGCCCACGGGCCCCACTTTGGGCACCTCTGATCTAAGACAACACCTGCAGTAACCTAAACTGTATTTTAGACAGTTGAACTTTAATAAAAGCAGCATTTTTTGAAGCACATGCAGCTGTTCACTTTTAAACAGAGCTTTTGTGATTTTAATTTGAGTTCAATCTCTGTCAAACTAAGAGTTTACAGTAAAATCACACATTTATAGTTGTGCTATAATATTTATTTACCATAATTTCATCATCTGGCCTCCAGAAAACACCAGGAGCTGCAGATCTGAGCTCACTTCTTGCACGTGCAGCAGCACATTAATGTTTCTGTTCCTGTATCACAGTGAGCAGGAAATCTTTGCCCACTGCCCCCCCTCAGGTGGCCCGGTTGGCAGTTTAATTTTGTTGAAGTCTTGGCAGATTACAGCTGCGTCTGTGCTGCTGTCATGGAGAGTGCAGCCCAGGCAGGCAGTGAGCGGGGAGCCGCTGCATCGATAAGGACAGCTGCTCTCGCAAGATTTCCCCGGAGAGCACGGTGAGCCGGGGCCAGAAAAAGACACGTTGGACGTCAGGTAAAAACACCGGGACCACCACCGTGACTGTGGCACACATTCAAGCCCCCCTTATTATCTGATAGGCAGCTTACAAGGTGGGACACCATCAACTTTTGATGGTGAAATCAGAGGGATTACTGGATGTATTCTGATTGGATTGACTGGCTCAGACACAGAAAGATCAGACGCAAGATTGAAAACATGAAAACAAGTCTTTCCTTCACTGGATTTGCAACATTTTGGAAAGTCAGAGGAAGGGGAGAGAATAAAAAAACAATATCTCGATCCTTTTTTAAATGAGAGAAAACAATAATGAGCTCATCAGGGAGCAGGTTATTTTACAGGAAAATCCGTGAAAACTGACATTTTATTTCAATAAGTCACTGTTATGGCAATATTTATTTAACAAAGACAGAAAAATGTGGTCCAAGAATGAAGGTACTCCGTGAGATGAT
>NW_013956555.1:2007-2825 GCF_001266775.1 Austrofundulus limnaeus
CGATTAATCGATTAATCGTGGCAGCCCTACATCCAACATCAGGAATCACAGGAAAGATCATTTGAAAGGTTGACCATAGGGTCGAGGCATAGCTTAGCAGTTGCATCTATTGTGTGTGTGTGTCTGTGTGTTTATTTTTATCAGCAAATGTGTGACTGACTGCAGCAGAGTGCTTATGAGGCTAGCATAGATGCTAGGAGTGAAACTAGCAGTTCCTGTTTATCAGCAAAGTTCAGGGATAGGATCTGAGTGGTCCAGTGATGAAGCAGACCTTAAGTCCTTGGTTGCCATTTTTTTCAGTCAAATTCAGTTCATCTCATCCCTTGGATCCAGCAGTTAGCCTAGCATGTTAGCATGGGAACTGCGCCCTCCGTGTTGGGATGATGGCTGTATCCTGAGCCAGTTATCAGAACCGTAGCACAATGTTTTGTGGTCCTCCCAGTGGATTTTGATGCTGATTTCCCAACTTTATATAAGTTTAAACACAGCTAAACTGGTGCAGCTCCATTGGCTACAAGAGTTTGTACGTATCAGGAGTGGGCAGTCAAGTGACACGTATTTTAAAATACCCTGAGTGAAGGTCCCGCAATTTTGTCCCACAGTTTTAGATTCATCCAATTTCACCTTCTTCTTCCTTTCCGGGTGTCACGTTTCCATTGACCACGAAAACGCGCAAATTAGAATTTTGAAAAATAAATTTGCTCAATGGAAACACGCCAATTTAAAAAAAAAAAAGTTTTTCGACAAAATGTTTTTGCACTAGGATGAGGTGGTATTTCAGCCATATTGAACTTGGTGTTTTTCGCAAAACTGCAATG
>NW_013956556.1:0-503 GCF_001266775.1 Austrofundulus limnaeus
TTCAAACCTTTTTAAATTGTTTTGTTTTTTTTAGGTTTTTGAAAACTGAGCAGAATTCTAGAAATAAATTCAGTTGTATCTCTTTAAAAGATTCAGACTGCAGAATTTTTAAAAAAGTGTTTTTGTTTACTGTCTGGTCAGTTAGTTAGTTAAAGGTGAGAACTTACTTTAAACTCTGAGTAGTCACTGTTTTTTATCTCAGTAAAAAAAAGGGCCAAATAAAGGCTGAACAGCGAGCGCAGCTACTTGGGTATTCTTGGTGCTATGGAAACGTGGGCGCTCACAGCCAGGTGTCCACCTGCAGAGGTCAATACGCTAATTATCTGACTGATTATAATGGACAAGTAATTAGAAAAGAAAAGAAGGGAGAAGAAAGGAAAGATGGAGAGGTATAGGCCAACAGGGAGTCCGATAATGCATCTATGGATTTGTCTTCATTTTACAAATGTGTGTGTGTGTGTGTGTGTGTGTGTGTGTGTGTGTGTGTGTGTGTGTGTGTGTGT
>NW_013956556.1:1503-2549 GCF_001266775.1 Austrofundulus limnaeus
GTATTCTATAGGTGAAGTGGAGGGGTTCTAAAACATTTTGGGTCTGGGGACCCCTTACAAGAGTGAAAAACTCCAGGGACCCCCTCATAAAACCCATATTGTTTTAAAAATAATTTACTGCCATTTTAACCCCTGAATTCCCTGGGAATAGAAGAGAAGAGTCATTTGCAGCTGGGGTTGCTGTGTGAGGCTTCACAAGTAGACTGGTAGAAGTAGCTGAGAGGATTTATTTATTTAATACTTAAAACCAACAACGACCATTAAAAACATCAAAGTAAATCAATTATCACATGAAAAAGGAGGCAAAAAGAAGAAGAAAAGATCGTATATCTGCCTCAATTATAAACAACTCACTCCGAGCACTAACATCATGTGAAGTCTGAGTATTTTAACCTGCAGCCCTGCTTCAAAAATTAACCAGGTTATCCCTTTATTTAACACGACTCGTCACACGAGTTTTTTAAAACTATGATACAAAACATCCTTTTTGCGGTGTTGTCACTGGTTGTCTGGTCTCACGCTGCTGCAGCTTTTTATAACAACGCACAGAGCGGACAGATGATTGACAGGAGCGCTCAGCTCTGATGCAGCGTGCACGTGTGCAGGACTGCCAGTGCACGAATAAAAACACAAAAATCAGGTGGAGACTTGAGAGTTGTCGAAAACTAACACTCTACTTATTTTAGCCTTTTGCTACTTTTAGTTTGTGTTTTGCTACAGTTTGGTTTTAGCCGTACATTTGCTACTTGAGAATTTCTACAAACATTTTGCTTTTTTACTCAACATTTTTCTACTTTTCGTAATAGTGTTTTGCTAGTTTAAGTTTGTTTTTTTAAACTTTTTGGTTTTAACTAGCCCTTTGCTACTTTTTGGTAGCATTTTGCTTTATTTAGCTTTCATCTCAGTTTCAGCTGTTTCAACAAATTTAAACCATGATGCAACAGTCACACTTTTTTCACAGAAAATTAAATTCTACCTTTTTTAACTTTAACAAGAACATTTGGCCTCATGCAAGAACCGTTGGTACACACAGATCTGTTCTTAAG
>NW_013956556.1:3549-3825 GCF_001266775.1 Austrofundulus limnaeus
AAAGGCCACGTTGTCTTGCTGTTCCAAATTTTCTAGAAATTTAGAAAACTGTGTTGCCTTCTGACTTTTTATCTCCGCCAAAAAAGATGCTATTTCCCTCCTAATGGACCAGAAGCGTTCTAAAACCCTGTCTTTGCTGAGCCATCCCACATCGTTGTGCAGCAGAAGATCATCAGCATTGGCATCATTCCCTCAGCATGTGATGCTGGTAGGAGGAGGATGGCCGAAGAAAATTGATCATTTTCATCATTGTATTCATCACCTCAGCATGCTCAC
>NW_013956557.1:0-958 GCF_001266775.1 Austrofundulus limnaeus
TGTGTGTGTGTGTGTGTGTGTGTGTGTGTGTGTGTGTGTGTGTGCGCAGCAGCTTTTTGGCTGCCAGCTGCTGCAGCCCGAGAGGTTAAATCTGCTCTGAGAAACACAGAGGGCCTCAAACCACAGACACAATCTTACGCAGCTAAAAGTGCTAGATATGCACAAGCCTCCCAATCCTAACACGCATATTAACACCTCAGCTTCCTGGTAACTGCTTCACAATTTAGCAGAAAAATACAACTTGAAGCCTTGTGTGCACTGAGGAGATATTACATGTTCAACTTTTTTTCTCTCTCTCGCTGTGGTAGAAGAAATCTGAAAGCTGGTGTTCGTCAGGTTTCTGCTACAGTAAGAAGTCGATTTGTTCAGTTTTGTTGTTTGTCTGCAATTATAAATGAGTGTGTTATTGTGTTAATGTTCATACAAAGCATACACATAAAATAAAATAAAAGATCTAAAGTGTTAATGTGGGTGCTTTTGTGGACACTGTAAGGATGGATAACAAATACCATCTGACCTAAGAGTTTTGAAATGATTTCCATAAAAATACCACCGATGATTATTTATTTTCAGAAGTGAAAACATGTTTTTCTCCTAAACCCTTTTTCCTCAGCGTAAGCCAAACCTCTCAGATGTTTGATGTTGTCAGAACTTGTGAAGTCACGCTGGTGGTTTTAGTTTTCTTGATGATTTTTCTTTTGTGGAAAAAATGTAATTCTTTTGAAAGCTCTTGTGAACAAACAAGGCCCAGAGGGAGTGAGTGACATTAGGACAGTGTTTATTGACTGTTTATTTCCACCTGTTTTGACTTTTTTGAACCATTATTTGAATAATCTATAGTGATTGCAAAAGTTTAAATGTGGAGTCATGTTTAAACTTTTGATATAAGCAGCCTGATAAGAAGCTTGATTCAGACAGAGGCAGAGAAATATAGACGTTTATCGGTGAAGTGTAGGAA
>NW_013956557.1:1958-2825 GCF_001266775.1 Austrofundulus limnaeus
TAAATAAATAAATAAATAAATAAAACAGATTATGACCCAAAACATTGTAGCTGAAAGTAATCCCTAGCATGTACTTCGAGTAGATTGCTCAAGATCTTGAGTTTATGCTCAATGAATGAATGAATGAATTTTTTTATATTACTTGTCAGAGCAGTGCTTATTTTTAAAATTTAACTCATCTTTAGTATCTGCAACCTCTTTATTGTTTTTTTTTATATAGGAGAGATCATATCAGGAGAAATTGGATCAAACCTTTTACATTAAGGTAACAATTCAAACAATAACAAAGAAAATGGTGGTGCTTTTGGAGATGTTCAGCTCTGTCTGTGATAAATACACCACCTTTCATAAGGCAACTCAGTTTTCTGTTACTGGTAAGTATATTGTCACGTCTGATGAGGGGCAGCCATCTGAGAGCAGAACCAGCAAGTGCTCCTCAAGATTATTCCTGATTTTCCACTGACACATGCACACATACAACACACACGCTCATAAAAGAGGCCAGGCCCACAAATGTAATAAGCACTCATTCATATGCACACTGGTGGAATGTTTAAAAACTGATTCAAGGGCCGTTGGATAAAAAGATCAGTGGGCTTGTTTTGAGTGAGTGTAAGATTTCCATCATCGCGCCGCACGCTCCAGAAGGCCCAGTCCAAACAACACAAACAGTGTCTCTGAAGCTCCTGACAGCTTTGATTCTGCCTTTAAGTCAATAATCTGCTCTCGCTCTCCCCTGCCTTCTCCTCCCTACGCTTCTTCCTTTTTCATGTACCTTCAACAACACTTATTCAAACAGCAGCAGAACTTTCCCGTTATGTGTCTTTTCCCACATTTTTACACATGGTAACCCCCACCCCCCACCCC
>NW_013956558.1:0-576 GCF_001266775.1 Austrofundulus limnaeus
TACTAAGACTGTGGAATAATCCTGAGAGTGATGTTAAAACTGACAGTCTGCTGTCGTTGTGCTGCGCTAACGAAGCTACAGGCCACAAACAGCAGGTGGGCTCAGCAGGACCCCACAGAGACACAGGGAGGCTTTAAGAGTCTGTTACTGACTAATTAAAGACATGTGGTACAGTCTAATGTCTGATAAATATGGTACAGTCTAATGTCTGATAAATATGGTACAGTCTAATGTCTGATAAACATGGTACAGTCTAATGTCTGATAAATATGGTACAGTCTAATGTCTGATAAATATGATACAGTCTAATGTCTGATAAATATGATACAGTCTAATGTCTGATAAATATGGTACAGTCTAATGTCTGATAAATATGATACAGTCTAATGTCTGATAAATATGATACAGTCTAATGTCTGATAAATATGGTACAGTCTAATGTCTGATAAATATGATACAGTCTAATGTCTGATAAATATGGTACAGTCTAATGTCTGATAAATATGGTACAGTCTAATGTCTGATAAATATGATACAGTCTAATGTCTGATAAATATGGTACAGTCTAATGTCTGA
>NW_013956558.1:1576-2824 GCF_001266775.1 Austrofundulus limnaeus
TGGCCATGAGTTATAATTGTGTGGCCATGAGTTATAATTGTGTGGCCATGAGTAATAATTGTATGGCCATGAGTTATAATTGTGTAGCCATGAGTTATTACTGTGTGGCCATGAGTTATAATTGTGTGGCCATGAGTTATAATTGTGTGGCCATGAGTAATAATTGTATGGCCATGAGTTATAATTGTGTAGCCATGAGTTATTACTGTGTGGCCATGAGTTATAATTGTGTGGTCATGAGTTATAATTGTGTGGTCATGAGTTATAATTATGTGGCCATGAGTAATAATTGTATGGCCATGAGTTGTAATTGTGTGGCCATAAGTAATAATTGTATGGTCATGAGTTATAATTGTGTGGTCATGAGTTATAATTGTGTGGCCATGAGTAATAATTGTATGGCCATGAGTTGTAATTGTGTGGCCATGAGTAATAATTGTATGGCCATGAGTTATAATTTTGTAGCCATGAGTTATTACTGTGTGGCCATGAGTTATAATTGTGTGGCCATGAGTTATAATTGTGTGGTCATGAGTTATAATTGTGTGGCCATGAGTAATAATTGTATGGCCATGAGTTGTAATTGTGTGGCCATGAATTGTAATTGTGTGGCCATGAGTTGTAATTGTGTGGCCATGAGTTATAACTGTGTGGCCATGAGTTATAATTATGTGGCCATGAGTTATAAGTGTGTAGCCAAGAGTTATAATTGTGTAGCCATGAGTTATAATTGTGTGGTCATGAGTTATAATTGTGTGGTCATGAGTTATAATTGTGTGGCCATGAGTTATTATTGTGTGGCCATGAGTTGTAATTGTGTGGCCATGAGTTATAATTGTGTGGTCATGTTATAATATTGTGGCCATGAGTTATAATTGTGTAGCCATGAGTTATTACTGTGTGGCCATGAGTTATAATTGTGTGGCCATGAGTTATAATTGTGTGGCCATGAGTAATAATTGTATGGCCATGAGTTATAATTGTATGGCCATGAGTTATTACTGTGTGGCCATGAGTTATAATTGTGTGGTCATGAGTTATAATTGTGTGGTCATGAGTTATAATTATGTGGCCATGAGTAATAATTGTATGGCCATGAGTTGTAATTGTGTGGCCATGAGTAATAATTGTATGGTCATGAGTTATAATTGTGTGGTCATGAGTTATAATTGTGTGGCCATGAGTAATAATTGTATGGCCATGAGTTGTAATTGTGTGGCCATGAGTAATAATTGTATGGTCATGAGT
>NW_013956559.1:0-572 GCF_001266775.1 Austrofundulus limnaeus
CTCAAAGGGAGACAAAGCATCTTTCCAAAAGCAGTCTGACCTGTTTGAAATGCACATTATGCTGTGATAAATATTAAAAAGCACTGTCAGTTAATAAAATAGACACATTAATCAATGTTGAGTCTCCTGCTTATGTGTCAGACAAGACACTAACAATAACATCCAGCTATATAAAAAAAAACACATCCACTGAAAAGGATTTTTTTTCCTGGTGAATAATCTTTAGAAACACAAGAGGCAGCTAAAACCCATCCGTAGCTGCCGGTCCACATGTGAGTGTTTGAGCCGTGTGTACACGTCAGTCAGTACATATGAGTCATGTGTTCACGGCTGACATCACTGTCCTCCGTTATAAGCATAGTCTGCTTTGTTGTGCATGACCAGTCTGCTGTCCACGAAATAGAAACTGTCCGAGCGAGTTTCATACGGACACTCCACCATCTGACGCACTGCAGAACAGACAAACAGACAAAATGTGTGTTAATTAAAAATATTTAACAATCTATACAGCTGTATAAAACCTTAAGGGATATACATTTTGAAGTATTACTGTCCAAATACTTCAAAATGTA
>NW_013956559.1:1572-2824 GCF_001266775.1 Austrofundulus limnaeus
AACTTTGACTTTCGTCCCCCATCATGTAGCATCTTAATGTGCCAAGAAAGAAATGATGTTGGTTTTTAAAGAGCGAGAGAATGAGTCAGTTTGGTATTTGGACTGCTCTAAAATCTAAACCATTGCTTTTTTTGTTTGTTTTTGCAACATGTTTTTTTTTCAAAATATAATCATGTGTTTTATATAAATAAGATTATCACATAATAAGATTTTAACAAACAGTTTTGTTGGATACAGGGTTCCCACTGGTATTTAGAAAAAAAAAACTCCATGACTCTCCATGACCTTCAAAATAATTCTCCACGACCCACGTACAAAGAAAAGTGTATGACTGAAAGACTAATCCCACCATTATAGTGAACATGTAAAAGTGTAGTGCAGGCAAAAAGTCGGGAAACAAATGACAAAAATAAGAAAATGAAGCTCACACAGACAGGAACATAATGAAAAGAGTCAATGTATTAACTGCGGAATCATGCAATAATGTCAATACATAAACAAAAACATTAGCAGTAATGCAAACACAAGATTGTACATGTATGTTAATGTAGAACTAACTGCTTCTACGTAAGTTCAGAACAGACAGGCGCACACACCGCAACACCACTAGTCTTCAACTGGAGGCCATTTTCTCAACTTTTTCTTTTATGTTCAGTTCAAGAGTTTCTAGCTCCAGATGCTTTGTTTTTAAAGACCGCCTCATGGCACTGAACTTTATAATAATTTTCAAGTCTCCTTTTCTCTCTATCGCTTCTGCATATTCATCTGCAGCTTGCTCAAGAGCCTTGATGCCCTCCTCCTCAGAGTCCAACGATCAAAACCTTTTTTAAACAGTTTTAAGCCAGATTCCCTGTCAGTCTCACCCCAGCTCACACCCTCAGGAATGTGACCACAAACAGCTCACTCACTAATCATCCTCGAAGTCGGCGTGATGTCGTTCAGTCACGTGATTTTAACCTCCATTTTTTTATGGGGGAAAACGCATTGTGAGACTGTTACAAATTGTGTGTCAAAAATAGAGACTTCAAACTATACAGCACTTTGTTAATTGTGTTGACAGGTCAAGAGTTAAGAAAACCAGTTACGATAAATGGCATATCTTGCTATTTTTTTTTCTGAAAATGGACGTTATATTTTGAAGCGCGTTGCAGCTGAAGGGAGCAGGAAACACTGTAATCTCGTGGAAAAATCACCGATGTCCATCGTCAGTCTCATCGTTCTCGTAAACCGAAAAAGTATAACCCCCCAGACC
>NW_013956560.1:0-509 GCF_001266775.1 Austrofundulus limnaeus
GGGAAAAACAAGATCCCTCCCTGGTGGTTGCCTTTATTTGTAAGGTAAGACTGTAAAACCAACATTGTCCTGGATTTTCAGAATCTTGTATTGTTTTTTCTACAACTCGTTGGACATTTTCACAGCTTCGATCAAGGATGGGGTCTATCTTACCGGCCCAGGCCAGAGAGCTCGGGCTGCCTGTGTAAGTGTACACAAGCTTGATTGACAATCAAACAGATGCCGTTTTATTGGGCAAACTTATTTTCTGTGGTTCTAATTGAGATAAAATTTAAATTTCAGAGGCAAGGCAGCTATCAGACCTCTCGTCCGTGTTCTGGAAAACGGGGGGAGCATCGTGTACGAAGGAAAAGAGGTTCTGTACGATTCTCTGTTAGCTGTCAGCCTCCAAAACGCTTCGACTGATCCTGTTCGCTGTGGTCCCACAGATCCGACCCGAGCAGGTCTGCGGCCCCTCAGTTCCAGGACCGGTTTTTATCATCATCGAGTGCCCATCTGAGGAGTTTGTT
>NW_013956560.1:1509-2822 GCF_001266775.1 Austrofundulus limnaeus
ACATCAGGTACAGCAGGTGGTTAGGGTTTAAAATGAATCGGCCTCTGTCTGCTGTGTTTTAGTGACTCGTGTGTTTCCGGCTCTTCCTGAAGTTCCACTCAGTCACTTCTGTTGGACTGCGGGGAGGGAACCTTCGGGCAGCTCTGCAGGCAGTACGGAGACGATGTGGACCAGGTCCTGTCCAAGATCTCAACCATCTTCATCTCCCACATGCACACAGACCACCACATGGTAAGCAGCCGAACCCAGCCGATAACGATGACTCAGCATTATTGTTTTTCTGGATTTTTGCCTTTTTTAGCCTCTCAGCAGCCTGTAGATGGCCTCTTCCTGCTTTTATCTGGACCTTTTCTTCTTTTCTTTGACAGGTTGCTTTTAGTTTCTTCTGATTTCAGCTGAAAATGTTTGTTTTTCTAACATTTGTGATCAGATTAAGTGGGATGTGGAGAAAAAGGCAGATATAGTGTTTTGATTAAAATGTTTGCAAAAATTGCATTTTGTCAAAATGTTACAGTCAGCCTTTGAATTTGCCTTATCAGTGTATCATTTGAATGAACTGTCTGAAATATGATCCTAAAATAAATTTCTGAAACACTTTTTTGAGCAGTAACAACAACCAAAAAAATGATTTTGAGGAAAAACACCTTAAAATTTTGAGATTTTTCCAGCGAGCTAAAAAAGTTTGTTTTTTCTAGTGTGGAAATCTCAATATTCAAATACTCTGAGTTTTCTTCTTTATAATGGCATCAAAAATCTTTCATTAAAATTACATAAAATTAGGATTCAGACCAAACATTAATGTTTTATTGTGATTAACAAGACAAATGAAGTCATATCTATGGATCCATGTATGATATGTGAAGGTATCAAGATGTAGCTTTTAAAACCAGGAATCTGAAAATGTGACCTTATCCTCATTTCAGACATGATTGGTCTCATTTACTGTTTGTTTTAGGGGATGCTAAGGCTGCTGTACCAAAGGCAACGAGCTCTGGTACGTCAGAAACAAAGCCATCGATTCTGTGCAGAAATGTTGTTTTAAAGTAAATAACTCTAAAATCTGTTCTGTTCTGCCTGCAGAGCAGTTTAGGAAAGCCTTTCAGCCCCGTGTTCCTGCTGGCTCCGCATCAGATCATGACGTGGCTCAGTCAGTACCACAACCACTGTGAGGATATCCTCAGTCACGTCAGGTGGGAGATGTTAACTCAATAATCACACCGCAGATGGTAGAATCTCTTGTTTAATGGCCGCCATGACGAAAACCAACAACTAGGGCGCTCGAACAGAAAAAAAACATATATATATATATATAT
>NW_013956561.1:0-774 GCF_001266775.1 Austrofundulus limnaeus
ATCCAGAACCACACAGAACCAGAACCATCCAGAACCAGAACCACACAGAACCACACAGAACCAGTACCATGCAGAACCAGTACCACACAGAACCAGAACCATCCAGAACCAGAACCATCCAGAACCACACAGAACCAGAACCATGCAGAACCAGAACCACACAGAACCACACAGAACCAGAACCACACAGAACCAGAACCATGCAGAACCAGAACCACACAGAACCACACAGAACCAGTACCACACAGAACCAGAACCATGCAGAACCAGAACCATCCAGAACCACACAGAACCAGAACCATCCAGAACCAGAACCACACAGAACCAGAACCACACAGAACCAGAACCACACAGAACCAGTACCACACAGAACCAGTACCACACAGAACCAGAACCATGCAGAACCAGAACCATCCAGAACCACACAGAACCAGAACCATCCAGAACCAGAACCACACAGAACCAGTACCACACAGAACCAGAACCACACAGAACCAGAACCACACAGAACCAGAACCATCCAGAACCAGTACCACACAGAACCAGTACCACACAGAGCCAGAACCACACAGAACCAGAACCACACAGAACCAGAACCATCCAGAACCAGTACCACACAGAACCAGTACCACACAGAACCAGAACCATGCAGAACCAGAACCATGCAGAACCAGAACCATCCAGAACCACACAGAACCAGAACCATCCAGAACCAGAACCATCCAGAACCACACAGAACCAGAACCATCCAGAACCAGAACCACACAGAACCAG
>NW_013956561.1:1774-2063 GCF_001266775.1 Austrofundulus limnaeus
ACTATTCAAGAACTATTCAAGAACTATTTAAGTACTATTCAAGGACTATTTAAGGACTATTCAAGGACTATTCAAGAACTATTCAAGAACTATTTAAGTACTATTCAAGGACTATTTAAGTACTATTCAAGGCTTATTCAAAAACTATTTAAGGACTATTTACGTACTATTCAAGAGCTATTTAAGGACTATTTACAGACTATCCAAGGACTATTCAAGGATTATTCAAGAACTGTTTAAGGACTATTTAAGGACTATTTAAGGACTATTTAAGGACTATTTAAGGACT
>NW_013956561.1:3063-3822 GCF_001266775.1 Austrofundulus limnaeus
TTCCACAACAGGGTCCAAGTGCTGTGAAACAGCAGGAGGCTCTTTTGTTTTTGATCTGATTGTTGTTATTTTCTGCCAACAGGACTTTTGTCACCATGTTCTAGTGGGCTGAGCAGTGTGAAACTTGACACTCACATAGAACTGGCATAAATATGGGGAGGTGCAAAGGTTCAGATGTGGGCGTGGCAAATAGCCTCTCCAGCTCTCTAAACAACAGCCCCTCTGATTACTTAAACACACATGTGAAATTTGGTACACAGGTTCAGTACTGGCACCATCTTCTAAAACCTACAACAAGTCAGTCATTTTGAGCAAAAAGGAAATTTTCTCTTGTCACATCAACTGCTGTTCAGTTCTCAGACTGGAGAGAATTGACTTCAAATTTGAGGCAAAGCTTCAGTCTAGTGAACAAAGTGAATAAAGTGTCAATAATGTGTCAGTGGTTAGTGGTTAATCTCACTGAGGTGTGGGGTTTGTTTGAGTCTGCTTGTTTTCACATCAACATGACTTTGGGGGTAACCACTGTGAATTGTTCAAACTTTGAAACAAATTTCCATCATACATGATGAACATGACTGATGTCTTAAAGTCACCACTGCGCCACCTGGTGGCAGTGCAAAAATACCTAATAGGAAATGAAAATATCTCAAGACAGACAGGCAACTGCTTCAGCTAGATGTGTGCCCAATCTGGATTTCTCTGGTGCACGATGGCCCTTTATCTCTGCTTCAAGTTTTAATTATTATTCCAGTGATTAAT
>NW_013956562.1:0-1198 GCF_001266775.1 Austrofundulus limnaeus
CTTTTTTCCAGTTCTTACATTACACTCTATGTAGTTGTCAGCTGGAGTCAAAATCTCGAGTGTAGACACCAAAGCTTGTGCTGTGCTGTCATTCACACTTAAAGCTTCTCTGAGTAGATCTATGATGTTAGAGTCAGTGTCTTTGTTCACTTTGATAATCTCAGCAATAACATTGCTACCCAGGATGGGATGATTAAGGCAATGCTGGGTGACTAGAATAGGAACTTGGATAGTGACATGCCCATAATTCTTACTTAGGATTTGGAGTTCCATGTCTGCCCATCCTTCAAAAGGGACATTTGTACCATTTGCAGCCGAAATTTCAAGTGATCTGTCTGACAGAAGAGATTCAAGTGGCTGAATGGGAACATTAGGTAAAGTCTTTTTCATCCAGGTTTCTCCCACCATAGTTACCTGGGCTCCTGAGTCAAGCAGCATTTGTATTGGGGCTCCATTAAGAGCACAAGAAACCATGCATCTTTTACCTATGAGCTGTGCAAGTCTCTTTCTTGGTGAGAGTTGAGTCGACTTTGCAGTTTTGAGATGACTCTTGGATGGGGGCGCATGAGCTGTCCCGGTCACTGGCTGCCCCTTTCCAGCGACCTCTTCATGTTTCCCGACCCCTTCAATTGTAGACAGCCTATGGCCCGGTGTCCTGCTTGACCACACACAAAACAATGTTGACAAGAAGTTTTGTTTTGTTGTACACAAGATGTGCATCTGCCTCGTGTCTCTGCTGGCTTCTGTGAGCTTTGTCTTAGAGAGCTAGAGTCAGCAGGTAGAGTGCTGTCTGATGGTATGTTCATTTGAGCAAGGTGTTTGGTCAGTGAGGACACCTGAGCTGTCAGCTCTCTAATCACGTCTTGTTGAATCTGTCGTTCTCTGTCAGCTTTACTGTCTTTACTCTTGTCATCACTGTCAAGAGTTGCAACAGTCACTGTTTTAGTCTTAATAGTTGTACCCAGTCTTTTCTGTCTTTGGGCCTCTTCATTAGCGGATGTGGTGATTTGTTCAAGTAAGAAGTCATCACTAACTTGTATGTCATTAATGTAAGGTTTTAAATCACGTCTCACATAATCATTTTTCTCATTTAACCCTTGATAGAGTGTATGAAGAAAAGTACCTTGAATGAGTTTTACATCGTAGTTAAAACCAGTACCAACTTGTTGTGACTCAAAAAGAACACACTGTTTTAAGC
>NW_013956562.1:2198-2821 GCF_001266775.1 Austrofundulus limnaeus
ATGAACAAGTTCTTTATACTGGGGTGATGAAGGTGGAGAAATGTCTTTGAGGTGTGTGACGGAGGGAGTGGGAGAAGGGACGGCTTCTGAAGAAGTTGGAATTGGGGTAGCAGTGGGGTCGACCTCCTGGACATGGACCGGATCCTCAACTCCCGTTGTTTCATCATCTGTAGACTTCAGTAGATCGGTGATCATGTCATTAATGAGAAGTAGATGGGACATGCCTTCATCGTCCAAGGATTTCAGCTTGTCACTTCTCAAGTAGTCAACGATTAGCTCATAAAAGTCAACATCACTTAGCTCTTTAGTGTTAGTTTTCGCAGTTCCATCATCAATGGAGAGGGCAATAGCTTGTAACTGACTTGTATCCAAACTGGAAAGCTGTTTCTGGATCGTGACGACCAGCAACCGCCGTGGTATAATGGTGGCCATGAGTTCAATGGTGGCAAACACTCTCTGGATGACACAATGAATGTAGTCTTCCCTGAAGTTCCAGACACCTCAAACTCTGTACTTGCACTCTTCACCAGGCAGTAGCTTCACTCCAAAACGATCCCGGACGAGCCCCCAATTGTTACCGGCGCCAGCCCTAGGGGTAAGCTGGGCGGTAGCAAGTGGCACAC
>NW_013956563.1:0-646 GCF_001266775.1 Austrofundulus limnaeus
ATCCAGTATCCAGTATTCAGTGTCCAGTATTAAGTATCCAGTATTCAGGATCCAGTGTTCAGTATCCTGTATTCAGTATTTACTATCCAGTATCCAGTATTCAGTGTCCATTATTAAGTATCCAGTGTCCAGTATCCAGTGTCCAGTATTCAGTGTCCAGTATTCAGTATCCAATATCCAGTATTCAATATCCAGTATCCAGTATTCAGTATTCAGTATCCAGTATCCAGTGTTCAGTATCCTGTATTCAGTATTTACTATCCAGTATCCAGTATTCAGTGTCCATTATTAAGTATCCAGTGTCCAGTATCCAGTGTCCAGTATTCAGTGTCCAGTATTCAGTATCCAATATCCAGTATTCAATATCCAGTATCCAGTATTCAGTATTCAGTATCCAGTATCCAGTGTTCAGTATCCTGTATTCAGTATTTACTATCCAGTATCCAGTATTCAGTGTCCATTATTAAGTATCCAGTGTCCAGTATTCAGTGTCCAGTATTCAGTATCCAATATCCAGTATTCAATATCCAGTATCCAGTATTCAGTATTCAGTATCCAGTATCCAGTATCCAGTATTCAGTATCCTGTATCCAGTATTCAGTGTCCAGTATTAAGTATCCAGTATCCAGTATTCAGTGTCCAGTAT
>NW_013956563.1:2626-3606 GCF_001266775.1 Austrofundulus limnaeus
TATTTAATGTTGTACTGAACCACAGCTATTTGTTAAATCATTTTTCAGTCACTTTATAATTACACACTTTTTAGTTTAATAAAATAATTGTGATAATAATTGAGATTGGAAGATACGAATACATTTATAGTGATTTTTTTTGCCATATCGCTCAGCCCTACATAAAATACAGGCTGCAGGGAAAGTCCTATGTTAAGCTGATGCCTAATTTTTATATTTTTTACATCAGAAAGATACAAAAGAATATCCAAGGCATTAGACCTACCATGGAACACAGTGAAGACATTCATCATCAAGTTGGGAAAATATGACACAACTTATTACGAAGAACTGGATGCACATCCAACACTGATCAAAGACAACAGGTAAACTGGTCAGGGAGGCTGCCAAGAGGCCTACAGCAGCATTAAAGCAGCTACAGGAATGTCTCAGAAGTACTGGCTCTGTAGTACATGTCACAACAATCTCCTGTATTGTTCATGTCTGGGCTGTGGGATAGGGCTGCAAGACAGAAGCATTTTTTTACAAGAAAAAAAAAACATTAACGCTCGGCTAAATTTTACAATAAAACATTTGAAATCTCCCAAAGACATGGGAAAATGTGTCATGGTCTGATGAACTCTTTAATGCCATAGAGTGTGTTTGGTGCAAACCCAAGACTGCAGATCACCAGAAGAATACCATACCCACAGTCAAGCATGGTGGTGGCAGTATCATGCTTTAGGGCTGCTTTTCTTCAGCTTGGACTGGGACCTTGTTAGTTTATCTTGCACAAGGGTTGTCCTTGCAACCAGACAGATTTGGAACATAGTGGGTAAATACTGCCAAATCAAGATGTGCTGTTTTTGTAGACTCCTACCCATAAAAACTGTGCTGTAATAAAGTCCAAAGAATACTCAAAGTAGGACTGCAGCAAACGATTATTTTAATAATCGATTAATCTGTTGATTATTTTATCGATTAATCGGCCAAATCAGAAT
>NW_013956564.1:0-1033 GCF_001266775.1 Austrofundulus limnaeus
CAGGTAGGTACCTGTGAGGTTAGCTTAGTGTTTGTGGTCAGGCTTAGGCTGTAGAAATGTAATGGAAGTCAATGACAGGTCCTCATAAAGATAGCTGTACCAGACCGTGTGTGTGAATAGGATATTTCCAGCTTTTTCTCTCAAGTCATTTTTGGCTGACCTGAGCCCGACCCCTGAAAGCTTTTATTAGAGAGAGCATCAGCGCCGGACCTGGACCCAGCCTGGCCCGGCCCGGCTCGGCTCGGCCCGATGAGACATTTCCAAGATCAAGAAAAGAAAAACCGATTTTTAAAACCGTTTCATATTTTTACCTCAGAAATGAGAACGGAGCAGGAAGTTGGAGCTGAGGTGAAAAGCAGGGAGAAGTGCTGATTTTCTCAGAGGTTTGGTGAAAAGTTCTGGTTCTGGTTCTGTTTCATCAGTTAAAACCAGCTGAGCCTCAGCTTTCACCGCTGGTTTTACAAAAAGCAGAACTCCTTCTGCTCATACTGTTCTGCTAAATCAGGAAGTGATCAGTCCTGAAACGGTTCTGACCCGTGACAGGAGGTTCTGACTCCTGACCTTTGACCCAGTTCTCCAAACCTGGTGAATCAGAGGAGGAAGATCTGTCTGTGCAGCATCAGGGTTTTCTCTGTGTTGGGCCGAAGCAGCAGATAACAGAAGAACCCAAACAGCTGCAGCTTCCTGCATTCAGAACCAGGACACTTTAAGTCTTCGAGTCCAGGATCCTGCAGTCAGAACCAGGACACTTTAAGTCTTCGAGTCCAGGATCCTGCAGTCAGAACCAGGACACTTTAAGTCTTCGAGTCCAGGATCCTGCAGTCAGAACCAGGACACTTTAAGTCTTCGAGTCCAG
Source organism: Austrofundulus limnaeus (assembly GCF_001266775.1). Lineage (NCBI taxonomy): Eukaryota > Metazoa > Chordata > Actinopteri > Cyprinodontiformes > Rivulidae > Austrofundulus > Austrofundulus limnaeus. The sequence goes on from NW_013956564.1 coordinate 857, forward strand.
GATCCTGCAGTCAGAACCAGGACACTTTAAGTCTTCGAGTCCAGGATCCTGCAGTCAGAACCAGGACACTTTAAGTCTTCGAGTCCAGGATCCTGCAGTCAGAACCAGGACACTTTAAGTCTTCGAGTCCAGGATCCTGCAGTCAGAACCAGGACACTTTAAGTCTTCGAGTCCAGG
>NW_013956564.1:2033-2818 GCF_001266775.1 Austrofundulus limnaeus
TCTCTGTCCTGTGGGGACCGTCTCTGTCCTCACAGTCCCCGTGGGGACCCTCTCTGTCCTCACAGTCCCTGTGGGGACCCTCTCTGTCCTCACAGTCCCTGTGGGGACCGTCTCTGTCCTCACAGTCCCTGTGGGGACCCTCTCTGTCCTCACCGTCCCTGTGGGGACCGTCTCTGTCCTCACCGTCCCTGTGGGGACCGTCTCTGTCCTTACAGTCCCTGTGGGGACCGTCTCTGTCCTCACCGCCCCTGTGGGGACCGAGGCACATTCACTCAGGATAAGCTCCAAACAAAAAGTACTTTTTTTCCTCTTTTTTATTTATTTATTGTGATTAAATGAGAGAAGATGAAAGTCTGGAGCCTGAATCAGACACAGATCCTCGGAGGTGTCGTCTCCAGACAGATCTGTCTGTCTGCAGCGGAGGCGGCAGCTCCGGGCCTCGGGGTTGTCTGTCTCTGTCCTCGGCCCGCCTCTGGTCTCTGATCTGTCTGAGGAAAAGGCGAGCAGCCGAGGAGACGTCTGACAAACCCAATCAGTCACATTAACCAGGGGCTGACTGGATGGACCGTCTCTGTCCTCACAGTCCCTGTGGGGACCGTCTCTGTCCTCACAGTCCCTGTGGGGACCGTCTCCGTCCTCGATGGACAGGGACGGATGTGTTCGTCCAGCACAGAACCTCCACTGAAGACAGGGTTTGACTTTAAAATATCACCATCACCCTGTAATAAAATAACATTAATGATAAACGTCAGACAGGAAGTGGAGCTGATTGGCTAATATCAGCC
>NW_013956565.1:0-789 GCF_001266775.1 Austrofundulus limnaeus
CCTATTGCAATGTTTCTGATGTGTTGATGCGATTAAAATCAAAATTATACTTTAAAAACTATTATAATAAACATATGATTTAATTTCATTACTTTGTTGTGAACAAAATACGAGTTTTCAAAGGTTGTAAATAATTTAATTTTGTTTTTCTTGACATTTTCTAGCTGAGCTTTATGATCCACCAGGAGGAGCTGCAAGAGGTCTGCAGGTCTCACAGGCACCAGAACTAAAACCTCTGGACTGAGTCTGGTTCTGGGATCTGGATCCAGTTTGTGGTGAGATTTTTAATGTGAGACTGACTTTAGAGAAAGAGAGCAGCATCAAGCATAAAGTTAATATTTAACCTGGATGAGAAGTCATTTTATTGATCCTCTGAACAAAGACGACTTCCTGAAGTTTCTGCTGTCAGGTTTTATGACATCACTTGTTTCTAATGTTGGGTTTGAGGTCCCACTGAGGGTCCTGCAACAAGAAGTTAAGGGTCTTGAAATTAAAGGGGAAATGAATTGAAAACTAACTTTTTCATATATTCTTGTGAACGTTTTCAGTATTACGCAGTTCTGCTGTTATAGTTTTGTTTAAAGGATTTTCAAAGTAAATCTGCAAATAAATGCAAGAGTTAAACTTTCTGATTTAAACAGTTTTAATATTTTTGTGTTTAAGTTGTTTAAAAGCTGAACTGAAAGAACATTTTTATCATATTTTATGTAAATTAGTTTAATTTAAAAAGCAGAAATAAACAGCCCACTTTAATGACAGAAAAACCTGCAGCACAACAAATATTAAAGA
>NW_013956565.1:2985-3573 GCF_001266775.1 Austrofundulus limnaeus
GTTTAGTTCATTAACATTTGATTTTGGACATTAAATTTTAAATTTAGTTAAAAACCCTCTTTCAACTTAGTTCAGACCCTAAAAGTCTTGGTCATGGGTTAAGTGATCTTGACTACAACACTAACAAGAGGTAACTTCCTGTCAGCTGACTCATTATCCAAACCCCCCACCGTCAGGATGATCTCCCACCTCCACCTCCCTGCTGGGTTTCTGAGCTGAAGCCATCAGAACTAAAAATATCAGCAAAATTTTTCCCCTTTATGATAAAACATCTATTCATCAAAAATCATGTAAAATAAAATGTAAAAAGTTTTTAAGAAGTGTTTACAGTAGATATATATTGTAAAAACATTCAGGTCCAGTCCTCCCTTGAAAAAGAGATCTGAGATCTCAATGGGACGTTTCCGGTTAAATAATAATAAATTATTTAGTTTTAGTTTTTAAAACTCATTTTTATTTCAGAATTTTCAAATCAACAAACTCAGCACAAAAATAATTGACACCTTTTAAAATTAAAGTCCTTGAATTTGTTTGAGACAAAATATCTTCTCTCTCTCTCTCTCTCTCTCTCTCTCTCTCTCTCTCTCT
>NW_013956565.1:4573-5014 GCF_001266775.1 Austrofundulus limnaeus
GCTCAGTAACGTTTGACCCGTCAGACCTGTTGTTGTGGAACCTGATTTTGTGCAGGTTAGTTTTGTTTTTGTACACTTTAAATACAACATTTCAATTTTGGAAGTCTTTGTTTTATTCAGAAGTCTCTATAGATATCTAAGAGTTTGGGGTGAATTTTCTGAGATAACAGTGGACTCAAGAATTCAACAAGTCCATTTACTTATTAAAAAAATTATAAATCAATTCAGTTTCAATTCAGTTTATTTATGTAGCACCACGTCACAACAAACAGTAACTCTTTGAGGTTGTGTGTTTTGTGTCTTTTGTCATGGCTCCCTCTTATGTTCCCATGTCGTCATTACACCTCTTCTTCTTCTTCTTGTAGTGTTTTATGGCTGTTGAAAAACAACTTAATGGTGCATTACCGCCACCAACTGGAAAGGAATGTGGACCGAATGTAT
>NW_013956566.1:0-896 GCF_001266775.1 Austrofundulus limnaeus
GTGTTAACTACTAGTTAGAAAAAAAACATTTAAGTCTTAAATAAAATTGTAAGAAACAAATTATAATCATTGAAGTGGTAAGAGTTTAATGTTATTGTCTCATTTACAAATGGTTTTATTTCAGAGATGTCGCATTGGTAAAGGAATATAACTACGATACGTGATGCATTTTATTTATCATCCACTCACTTTGATGCAGAGTGATATAATTACCTTATTTGATTGGTTTCTTGTTGACCTGTCATGTTCAGGATGACTGGTGTCTCCATTTCCCCCTGCAACCAATAAAACAAAGCGATTATTTGTAACATCAATGTCAATTTTTCTGTTTGTTTTATCATCCCTATGTCAAAAAGGGACATACAGTATAAGACACACACTTAAAGCTGTAGCATTTATAAAGCCCAAGTAAAACAATCAGGAAGCAAATTTAAAAAATGTTAAAATATTTAAATCCAATGAATATTATTATATGTAAACTGTATGCTCATTTAGCTTTGATGTGGCCAGCTATTTGGATGGCACAAGTTTCATTCATCCATTCAGACTTTATCTTTATCTGCTTCTCCTCCCCAACTTGCAGAGTTCACTGGTGCCTACAAACAGCAGTCACTGTGTGAGAGGCAGGGTCCACCTTGGATGGATATTAAGTCAATCACAGGGCCACATAGAGACAAACAAGACCATTCATACTCAGTCACACATACAGTATGGACAATTAAGAGTTACCAATCAGACTAACATGCATGTGTTTAGGCTGAGAGGAGGCTAGATCAGCATAATACTTACTTACTTGACTGAGTAACAAAACGAAGATAATCATACTAAAATTAAAATTTAGGAAAGGTTCCCTTTTTTCAGAAATGTGTGAAACAATATAACATTTATCATAATAC
>NW_013956566.1:1896-2817 GCF_001266775.1 Austrofundulus limnaeus
TCAGAAGATAAAAAAGTTTGGGAACCAATGGTTTAGAGGACACGCATTTTACGGTTAACTTCTTAACTTAGCTTCCTTTACTGTCAAGTTGTTATTCTACAAACATTAGCAACTGGGTAAAATCAGATCCAACTGTTTGAAACTTCAACAGTGTACACAGCACGCCTCCATCAAGAAATTGCTACTCAATAGCCGATTTTCCAGGCCCTCATTTGAAGCAAACCAAAGGGGCTTTTTTATTTTGTATTTTTAAAATCAGGCTAAGGACATACTGCGCACATGTAACAAAAAGCTATTCAAAGAAAAACAGTAATTTACAACACGTTTTATTAGACCAATAATTATTGAAGACATTCTCATTGTATTTTTTAATCAGAAAAGACAATAATACAAAATTTCAGTTGAATATTTTAGCCAAACTTGAGTGAAATTTTCAGTACCATTCTTTGGAATATAATCTAAAAACTTTGTGAAATTACAACTTTTGCATAACAAACTTACCTTTGCAGACTCTTTGATTTATGTAATAAATGAGGATGATGATTATCATCACAGAGCAGGCTAACAGCAAACCTAATATGATGACATCCATGGGAAAACGTCCTAGAACAACAAGCATTCATAAAAGGGTTTTTTAGTATGTTGCTTACAACAGTTTGTTACGATAAGTTTTTACAAAAATTAAAACTAATTTAAAAACGGTCTTTGTGATTTTGTATTAATGTTGGATGTTTGCACTCCATTCTGCTTCTATTAGACCTATCCTTGACTTTTGACACTGTGGTTCCAGGCATTCTAAATAGACGGAAATATGTTGCTATCTGGTACTGTTTTAGAACGTTTCAGAATGTTTCTTTTTGTTTTTGTAGATCAGACGTATTCTGACTCTACTCACCTTGCATGCAGAGTGTTACAGGGTTC
>NW_013956567.1:0-675 GCF_001266775.1 Austrofundulus limnaeus
AGGAGAGGCAGGCGGGCACGCACGTACCGGGGCAAGCAGTTGGGCTGGCAGGCAGGCATGCTTGCACCGGGGCGGGCGGTCGGGTAGTCAGCAAAGCGTTGGGTGGACGCACGGGCGGGCGGGTTGGCACAGGCAGGCAGGCAGGCACGCATGGGGGGCAGACGGGCAGGCAGCAAGGGGTTGGGCGGGCGGGAGAAGAGGCAGGCACGCATGCACGCTCGCACCGGGGCAAGCGGTCTGGCTGGCAGGCAGGCACGCTTGCACCGGGGCGGGCGGTCGGGTAGGCAGCAAAGCGTTGGGTGGGCGCACGGGCGGGGGGTTGCACAGGCAGGCAGGCAGGCACGCATGGGGGAAGACGGGCAGGCAGCAAGGGGTTGGGCGGGCGGGAGAAGAGGCAGGCACGCATGCACGCTCGCACCGGGGCAAGCGGTCTGGCTGGCAGGCAGGCACGCTTGCACCGGGGCGGGCGGTCGGGTAGGCAGCAAAGCGTTGGGTGGGCGCACGGGCGGGGGGGTTGCACAGGCAGGCAGGCATGGGGGGCGGACGGGCAGGCAGCAAGGGGTTGGGCGGGCGGGAGAAGAGGCAGGCACGCATGCACGCTCGCACCGGGGCAAGCGGTCTGGCTGGCAGGCAGGCACGCTTGCACCGGGGCGGGCGGTCGGGTAGGCAGCAAAG
>NW_013956567.1:1675-2816 GCF_001266775.1 Austrofundulus limnaeus
CATGCACGCTCGCACCGGGGCAAGCGGTCTGGCTGGCAGGCAGGCACGCTTGCACCGGGGCGGGCGGTTGGGAAGGCAGCAAAGCGTTGGGTGGTTACACGGGCGGGGGGGTTGCACAGGCAGGCAGGCAGGCACGCATGGGGGGCAGACGGGCAGGCAGCAAGGGGTTGAGCGGGCGGGAGAAGAGGCAGGCATGCTCGCACCGGGGCAAGCGGTCTGGCTGGCAGGCAGGCACGCTTGCACCGGGGCGGGCGGTCGGGTAGGCAGGAAGGCATCGGGGGGAGGACGGACGTACTGGCGGAATGGGAGGAGAGGCAGGCGGGCACGCACATACCGGGGCAAGCAGTCGGGCTGGCAGGCAGGCACGCTTGCACCGGGGCGGGCGGTCGGGCAGGCGGTCGGGCAGGCAGGAAGGCATCGGGGGGAGGACGGACGTCCTGGCGGAATGGGAGGAGAGGCAGGCGGGCACGCACGTACCGGGGCAAGCAGTCGGGCTGGCAGGCAGGCACGCGTGCACCGGGGCGGGCGGTCGGGCAGGCAGGAAGGCATCAGGGGGAGGACGGACTTACGGACGGAATGGGAGGAGAGGCAGGCGGGCACGCACGTACCGGGGCAAGCAGTCGGGCTGGCAGGCAGGCATGCTTGCACCGGGGCGGGCGGTCGGGTAGACAGCAAAGCGTTGGGTGGACGCACGGGCGGGCGGGTTGGCACAGGCAGGCAGGCAGGCACGCATGGGGAAGGACGGGCAGGCAGCAAGGGGTTGGGCGGGCGGGAGGAGAGGCAGGCACGCATGCACGCTTGCACCGGGGCAAGCGGTCGGGCTGGCAGGCAGGGGGACGGGGGGTGGACGGGCGGACAGGCAGACACGCACACACGCACACACGCACCGGGGCAAGCAGTCGGGCTGGCAGGCAGATACGCGTGCACCGGGGCGGGCGGTCGGGCAGGCAAGAAGGCATCGTGGGAAGGACGGACATACTGGCGGAATGGGAGGAGAGGCAGGCGGGCACACACGTACCAGGGCAGGTGAATGTGCTGGCAGGCAAGGGGCCGGGTTTTGACGTGCGGACAGGCAGACACGCACGCACCGGGGCAAGCAGTCGGGCTGGCAGGCAGGCACGCTTGCACCGGGGCGGGCGGT
>NW_013956568.1:0-872 GCF_001266775.1 Austrofundulus limnaeus
CCCCCACCCTCCAGAACAATTCCTTAGGGGAAACACTGCATTGTGATATTCAACTAAAGTATTGCTGCCACTTGTTTTGTTTTTTTACTACGCAGCTCTATACAGCAGGGGAAACATGTCCTACTCATGACCTGATTTGAACTTAACTGCCAACATTTCCAACTAAATTGTGTCAAAAGAAAGACTATTGTGCAACAGCAATCATTTTGTTGTCATTTAAAATTGAAATCGACATTAAACCTGTCGAACCTCCTGTGTCAGTTCAGGTCATTGGACTGCATTTCCTTCTTACTTAGTATTGTTTCAAAACACTGACAAATCCTCCACTTACAGTGACCAAAAGTTATTCACCCTTTGGATGCTATATATTTTGAAGAAAACTCATTAAATCTCAACTGCAGTTTTCCACGTAAGCTGAATATTTATTTAACTCATTTGAGTTTTTTTAAGTGGCTTTTCTTTGCCACTCTTCCATAAAGCTTAGGCTGGTGAAGAAGTCAGCAACAGTCTCCCATCTCATGCGCCGAAGCTTCAACACCTTCCAAGTGGTCAAAGGTGTCTTGGTGGTTTGTCTCACTATTTTTCTTCCTGTACAGCCACCCAATCTGTGAGGATGGTCTGCTCTTGGTAGATTTACACGTGTCTCCTATTCCTTCCATGTTATGACAATGGATCCAACCAAACTCCTGGGGATGTTTAGAGCCTTAGAAATCCTTAAGTATCCATCTCAGGACCAGGTCATTTAAAAAACAATTTTCTCTCATTTTGTTTAGGACACCAATTTTGAAGGGAGTAAATATTTATGCAGTCACGTTTTTTTATGTTACATATTTTTATTTAATTGGTTTTACTCTAATTGACATCAGAAAATT
>NW_013956568.1:1872-2816 GCF_001266775.1 Austrofundulus limnaeus
TGATTTCTGATTCCCTTTTTCTTTTTTTTTTTTTTTTTTTTTTTTTTTTTTTCCTCCCCCCTTTTTTTTTTTTTTTTTTTTTTTTTTTTTTTTTTTTTTTTTTTGTATCTCTGGTTTTTTTTTTTTTTTTTTTTTGTATCTCTCTCTGGTGGAGAAAGGTCGGCATAGAGGAAAGCCTTTTTTGTATTGGTGTGTGACTGGGTTTGTGCGTGTGTGTGTGTGTGAGCCAGACTCACTCCAAAAATGCCTTCGTGTTCCCCGGACTGCTGCTTATTGCGGGCCGTGGAGGTAAGACCTTTTTTTGAGGGGATAATTTTACTTCTTTCCTTGTGTATCCGTGGTATCTTTTTTTTCCCATTTTTTGACAATTAGTTTGTTTAATTTTGAAGTGCTGCCACACTTAGCTGGAGGCAATAAATTCACCGTGTTCGTACTTTTATGGACAATTTTCACTTTTCAAAATTTGAAAAAAGCCAATAAGTAAAATCTAACATTTTAGCTGTTAATTACTTCAGACTCTAATAGAGGTCCGAGCTTTAGAGTGGTTTAGGGCAGACCTAAAACTTTATTTTTGCATGAGAGAGTTAATTATACTGTGGAAGTAGTTTGTATTTAATATTATAATTTAGTAGACTGGATTCTTGAGAAGGCAGGAATCTTTTGTAGGTAAAGTTAGCTGCTCTGGTCTTCTGTCAGCCATTACAAACATGTTTTCTCAGATTTTTCCCTGAAAAAAAAAAGGCAGGACTTTTATTATAAGTCAGTTTTGGACAGTTTACTTGTGGAAGTAACACTTAGGTGCAGTATGCATATTTGGCTGAGATGGCTGATAGCTTTTACAAAGAGTGTTATCTGTTCAGGAAATGCTGGATTATTGCCACCATAATGTGTATACTTAGTGTTTGTGTGTTTGTGTGTGTGTGTGTGTGTATATATATATATAT